>NW_027332532.1:0-56893 GCF_002575655.3 Aegilops tauschii subsp. strangulata
CATGGAGGGGGGGGGGGCTTTGCGGGCTTCCGGACCGCTGGCACGCCTGCTTCTGACCACCCTGGCCCACCCAAACACCCTCCCTCACACACGCGCTTTTCCCGCACGAAACGGTCAGCACCAATCCAGAGTGTCAGTGCCCGCATTCCAGCCAGAGCGGATGCGACCGCTCACTAGCGCCGACATTGAAGCGGCATGCCGGCCAAGAGTGCACCGCCCACGTCGCTTCCCGATGCACGACGAGTCGGCGCCACCCTCGCCGGTGCATTGCACCATGACCATCGGCGAGGCCCGTGCCCATTACATCGACATGGTACAGGAGGAGCAGTTCCGGGGGGTGCAGGCCGACGCTACCTACAACCACAAACTCCGCCATGAGCACTTGCGGGCGAAGGAGCAGCATGCCGGCGGCAAGGCGATCGTGCCGGACGCGGATGCGGACCACGGAGGTGGCGTCCGCCTACACGAAGAGCGACAAGGCGGCGAACCCGGTGTTCGGTGACCCAGGTACACATTCTTCCTACAATTGTCCAAATATATACTATCAATATCATCCAAACAGTGCGTGCATGCGCGGTATCCCTTGTTTGTCTGTCCTGAAAGGTTACTGAGAGCAGGCCAATCATTGATGGTCACGAATAGCAACGCCTTTAGGTCAAATTCTTCCCCCATGTGCTCATCCCACGCACGTACCCCTTTTCCATTCCACAGTTGTAAGAGTTTTTCAACTAATGGCCTTAGGTACACATCAATGTCGTTGCCGGGTTGCTTAGGGCCTTGGATGAGCACTAGCATCATAATGAACTTCCGCTTCATGCACAACTAAGGAGGAAGGTTATACAAACATAGAGTCACAGGCCAGGTGCTATGGTTGCTGCTCTGCTCCCCAAAAGGATTAATGCCATCTGCGCTTAGACCAAACCATATGTTCCTTGCGTCATCTGCAAACTCCTTCCCGTACTTTCTCTCGATTTTTCTCCACTGCAACCCGTCAGCGGGTACTCTCAACTTTCCGTCTTTCTTACGGTCTTCTCTGTGCCATCGCATCGCCTTGGCATGCTCTTTGTTTTGGAACAAACGTTTCAACCGTGGTATTATAGGAGCATACCACATCACCTTGGCAGGAATCTTCTTCCTGGGGCGCTCGCCCTCGACATCACCAGGGTCATCGCGGCTGATCTTATAGCGCAATGCACCGCATACCGGGCAAGCATTCAAATCCTCGTACTCACCGCGGTAGAGGATGCAGTCATTAGGGCATGCATGTATCTTCTGCACCTCTAACCCTAGAGGGCAGACAGCCTTGTTTGCTTCGTACGTACTCTCGGGCAATTCGTTATCTCTTTCTATCCTACCATTTCATGATTTTTTTTTCTTTATATTGGGCCAGTGATTCTTGGTTGTTTTGCGTACATACAAATAATCTATCGATTACAAACATAGAAAAAAGGTTGTTGGTCTAGTTGGTTATTGGCTAGAATGACCAAACATTAATTCCACGCTAAAGCCTTTATAGGGACGTAAAAGTCGGAAGGAACATACAGTTCGGCTCTAAGCCTAAAAATGAAATTTGTCGGCTAACTTTAGCGAGTCTTAATAATAATAAAATGAACTATGCACCGAACGTTTCGGTGTACCATCGTCGCTGAGAGGTTTGCTGGGACTATGTCTCTCTCTTGCTCCTTTTCAAGGCATCGTACATGTCTCCCTCTCTCACTTTCCAAGTTTCCATATTTGTGGCCACGGGAGAGAGGTACCCCGTGTGATATCGTACAACAGATGTGACAACCTTGTACGTGCTCTCAACGACCACAAATCAACTCTCGATCACGCGGCTATGGTTTCTTTGAATCTTCTCTCTCTCTCTCTCTCTCTCTCTCTCTCCATCTGAAAATATGACATTCTGGTACGACCTCCTGACAACCACAACTTAAGGCATGATCGAGCGAGCGTGGTTGCTTTGATTCTTCTTCACAGAGAATCTTTCTGCAGTACACGGTCATATGTAGCCAAGCTATTTAAGACTGGCCAATGACCATGACTGATAGACACTCACGGGTTCACAGCTAGAAGATGAGCCAAGGTTGGTCACGAGTCCCAGTCGAGTTGCCCTGGAGACATGTACAAATGTGTATTTGATACATTAAGAAGTGTTGATATTTTGCTGGCCAATCTAATAGACGTTGTATTAGTAGTTCCTGATTCAATCGCGCAGCCATGGAAAATAGATAGTTGTGAGATTTTGACACACTTAATTTTCACACTACTCCTTTCAGCCCCATAAGAGAAGTTGTCATTCTTGATATTAAGACGGTATCCCGAGGTAAACTTTAACAGCTAATTTTGATCGTATATTTTGGAGGTACATTTTGATATACAGACGTGCATACGATTTGTAAATATATAATCTGCATTTTAGGAAGATACCGGAGTCATATAAAACTGTAATTAAAACAAAACGCGAATTTGGCTCACTTTAAAACTCAGTTTGAGTTAGCTCAAACCAGCCTAAAATGATCAAAGCTCGAACTTGTACTCGAGCTGCTTAAAAAAAATCTACATCATAGCATTTTCTGATGTTCTAAAAAAACTAACCACACGCTACACCTGTCATGACATCAGGAAAAGTTTCATAGGTTTCAGACAACATTATTTTTGAATTTTATTTTTATTAATAATTACAACTAAGTTGTGAGTTTCAATTTTGACATATAATTATACTTGAAAGTAGCAACAATAATTTCATCACACATAAATACCTTAATTATGATTTTATTCCAACCTTTCAAAATTAGTTTTAAATGTATAATTGCAATTAAATTTTAATTATATCTAGTTAAATACAAATTTATCAATAAAGTGTCAAAAACATATAGCAAATAATGGAACCTACAATGTTCAAATCATTTTCCATACAATACCAATGTCACAAAACAATAACATAATAAAATCTAAAAACATGAAATTAAACAAAATACCTACATGTTTGAGTAGTGGCCGGCAAAGGATGGTGCTTGCCACTGGTATACCTCCCACCACTGCTGATCTAACTACTAGTGGCGGGCAAGTGTATGGTATTCGCGACTGGTATTGTTGGCGCATGGCTAACCTATGTCTAGAAAACCAGTGGCAGGCAGTAATTTTCGCTCTCCACAGATAACTTAATTCCAGTGGCGAGCATCTTTTTGCACTCCCCACTGGTCTCTAGAAAAGATAACTGTGGCAGGAATCTTTTTGCACCCAGCCTGCCCACCACTAATGCGACCCTACCTATAAGGAGTTTACTAGTGGTGGGTAAGACCGAGGGGCTTACGTGTGGTAGGGCTGTGGTTGCCTTCCCTTTGACAGAGCTTGAGCGATTTAATAGGCTATAGGCCTAAAGGCTTTGTCGGAAGGGATTTGGGTTATCAGGACGGTGTTGACCGGCCCAAATAGAATATTATCTCTATTTTTTCCAAAATTCGCTGTGGCTCCAGTCCAAGGTATTCCAACATTGCTTTCAAGAAATCATAGCTTCGCTTTTGTTTGAGTTGGAAACCATTTTGAACATTCCAACATTGCATGAAACAATGATATGCAAGTGCTATGCTTCGATTAACATCATAATTTGGAGAAGTGGTTATTTTACACGGCAAGTGGTTTTAGCTATGGGAATCATCTCTTTATATCTCCCATAATGCCCTTTTTATACTAGTCTAATCCTATTGATGGAGTACTAGGGTTTTACCTAAATGGAGGTGGCGATGATGATGCCGATAACTATGAGGACCTTTGATAAAGTGCCTACTATGAAATGGTAGACTTCACAAAGCTCGGTGACGGGAAATGGCAAGCCATTTCTAGTGCCTCATATCTTCCTTATATAGATGTTCAATCATGCGAATTAGTGCTTGTGGCAGCAGACGTAGAACCAGTGGTCATCGTTCCTTCTTACCACATATGAAAATTATCTATTTCATGAGTATATTATGGAGATATGATAATCTTTCCATATTCAGGCCTATCTATAATGAAATACAAAATAAATATCAGATTTACGCATCTTGCAATGAATTACCCATTCGTAGAAAACTTAAAGGGATAATCCTAGTATATCGAGAGATCGCTCCTGAGAAATGAAAACAGAACAGCCTAAAAAAAGGATCGCCCAGCCCCCGAGTCGCCCCTACCTGGCCGCTCGTGGGTAGCCCACCAGCGGCGCTCCTAGGCCGAGCACCTCTCACTCTCATCTCACCGCTGCCTGAGGAGCCCATCGGCGAAGCCTGTGCAGAGTCCAGGGAGGCGGCGGCGGAGCATCTTGCTGGGAGGGTAGGCATGCAGATCTCGGCCATCAGGGAGCAGCATCGTATCCTCCTTCCCTTGTCGTGTGATTGCTCCTATGATGGCCAGGCATGCCTACCTGAGGCTGCGCCGCTTGGGGCGCGTGTGGAACACGAGAGTGCTGCTAATTCACGCCGGTGGATGCAAAGGCGGACGCTCGCGGAGGCGCGGCTGGGCCTCATGCATGAGTGGAGGTCACTGTCAGGGAGGCCCATCACGGATCTACTGGGCGGCAGCATGTGGACTCCGATAGCGTGCTGGTCTCGGACGGCGGCCCCTGGTTTTCACTGTCCCGGAAAACCAGATCATACCTCCGCGTTGTCTCCGTGAGGTGGCTGGGGCAGTCACACAAGGCAGCATCACCGCCTCCCCATCCTCCCGCTTCAGGCACCAGAAAACATTGTCGAGCAATGATCGCTGGTGGCTGCGCCAGGGGAATTTCTCTGGGGACTTGGGGATCGATCAATCCAACAAGGCATGGTGTCGTGTTGATGTCGTCGGTGTTCCCGAGGCATTGACCAACGGATTGGTACGGCCATCGAAAGATCTTTGTGAGGGTCTCTCCCTTTAGATCCAGTGGTTGACTTCTGCACTGAGATGCAAACTATGGACGACGGCTTGATGCATAGGGATGGTTGTGCAGCGGCAGTGGTCACACATTCAGCTGGGGTCGCGAAATAGTGGTGGTGACAACACATGAGTGATGTCGATGGTGGTGTTACTCGAGCACCCGACTCGAGCTCCGGGGTGAAAGCCTAGGTTAAAACCAATTTGGTTATGGTTATACCTAGCAATGATGATGTTTTTACGTCGTTACCTTGTAAGGCATTGGTAGGATATGCTCAGACCGGCACTTCAGGGTGAAAAGTCGTAGTCGCCATATTCGAAGTCCAAGAGTTGAGAGCCTCGAAGCTGACCAAGCCGACACAGAAGCACTAGAACGTGGCACACTGTGGCTGCTACCTAAGAAAGCAAACAAGCCAGCCTCCCAAGGCCTGCACAAACTCTCGAAGCTTCCAAGTGATGCTGCATAAGCCGCTGCCACGACACGGACGGAGCCCGAGGACAAAATGACAACAGTACTGCTGCCGCCGCCGCCTCCACAGCAAGACCAGGCCCAACATCCACTTGTCCTTTAGCACTGAAGCCCGGTGAGCCGTCGTTGAGGTGGAGCAAGGATTGGGAGAACATTATTTTCATTTGCGTCGAGATTGTTCCCTTCCATGGAACCGCCTTAGACGCAAGCCCACATCCTATTTCCACACCGGACAACCAGATCCGGGGTTCCCGCTCCCCCACCCTTCCGCCGCCGGAGCGCCCGGGGAGTGGAGTTTAATTAGATAACATAAGAGAGACAACAACTCCCGCATCTACATTCAAAACTGCACAGGCGAGGTGTCTTAGAAAAAAAATCTTCTTAATGATTCAAAATTGGCAAGTGCATATGAATCTGGAACGGAAAGTGCATGGATGAACTCATGGGCATATGAACCCACTTTGGAAAACCCATTTCTAATTGCCCACAAAAAATTAAAAAAGTTTCACGCATACATCTTCACATATATACTTATAATAAGACTTCTCCCATGTCCTCAAGAAAAAAAAGTAAATACTCACAAACATATTCATGTTCAAGAACAGATGGGTACTGTATATGATTAAGGATTCGAACATATAATCTTCCATCAAGTAAACCAACTAGCATCAACTAGAAGATGTAATCAACGCTACTAGTAACCCACAGGTACCAATCTGAGATGAATGGTGGCAATGTTGCGCATAAAAATAGAGGGCGCGGCACATTGATCATAGAAGACCTTGGCATTGCGATTTCTCCAAACATTCTAGAGAATGACAATGTAGACCATGGAAAGCTGCGTTTCTGTGTGTGGTGCTAAGACTTAACCATCTAGAGTCCAAAAAACATTAGTTCTAATCCCAACTAACAAAACATCTTGTCATCTATTTTAGTTATCCACTAAAAGCACAATTCGAAGGAGAATCAGAGAGATATGGAACAAATATTAACAAAATCCTAAAATATCATGCCAATGATGTCATGGATCATTTCCTTATTAATGGATCATTTCATCCACACTAGATGAACCCATTGCGTACAAGGCGTAAAACAAAATGCAACCAAGAAGGGAGGCTAACTATATGAAATATAATCGAAAGAAATGCTCGTTGCACCAACAGGGCAAAATCAAATACAATTGACAAACCGAAAATTTGCTTAATATTCATGGGCCTTAGCTAAACAAAATGAAGAAAGAGTTGAAGGAAATCATCAGCTTGGGATGTGACGGTGGGGTGGGGGTGGAAATCGTATATATCAGTAAAGACCTACTCAGATGCACAATTACCTTTCAAAATGGTTTGGATTCCAAATATGCCACAAAACATTTGCACCTGCTATACATACACCACCATCTTGAGTTGATCAGATGTTGACTATTTAAATGTAAGCCTTGTCAGATTATTTTGTATCATATTAACCATTCTCGTTGGGAGGTTCTTGACCTCCTCGGGCTTGACCAAAGGTTGGCCCTGGACATATTTCCGTTTTATTTCCTCCTCTCTAAGCGGAGACATGGGCTCGAGCTCAAGGAGTTGTCCAACAGTGATCTTGAGCATTCCAGCCTGCATTATATGCTCCTCGGTTATTACCAGATTGTCCAGCTGGGGAACGGTTTGCCCACAATAATATTGGGCGCGCGTAATTTCATGTGTTGTTGGCACAACAAGCGGGGGGATCGATTGCGCCGCCTGTTCTCCCAGCTGGGGAACGGTTTTCCCGCATTTTTTGACAGCTGCTTGTTGGCTCGAGCTCGAGCTCGCTTCTTTCTGTAGTCATGCTCGATGTGCCTTCCTGATTTGGCGCTCATAGTCTGAGTCAACAGGCTTGGGAGCTGGTTTTCTTGCCATATGAATAAAGTGGTCAATAACTTTTTCAGGCACTTTCTCCCTTGGCGGCGGAGCCGGTTTCGGTCCAAAATGGGCATCCACTTGGGCCCGCACTATGGCTTCGTTTTGCTCCTCGGTCATGTCGTAAGGCCTCTGAGGAAGAGGAGCGAGGCTTGGACCATATTTATATCGCTTGTCTGCGCCTGTACCTCCTGTACTACCTCGACTCGTACCGTTACGCACCATAGTTGCGGCTTGTCTCTTCTGCGATTGTTGAGGCGGCAGAGACGGCTGACGTGGCTGAGTTGGAGCAGGAGTCTGCTCACGCATTGGTGGACTTGGAGGAGCGGGAGTCTCCTGATACGGTGGCGGACTTCGAGGAGGAGTCGGCTCACGCGTTCGTGGACTTGGAGGAGTGAGAGTCTGCTGACACAGTGGCGGACTTCGAGGAGGAGTCGGCTCACGCGTTCGTGGACTTGGAGGAGCGGGAGTCTGCTGACTCGGTGGCGGACTTCGAGGAGGAGTCGGCTGACGCGGTGTCGGTGGCCTTCGAAAGATGATGCAATCCTTTCTCCATAGGATGATACGATGTATGGCCTCTCCTAGTGTGTGCTCGTCGTCACCTCCAGGAATGTCAAGCTCTAGCCCCGAATATTGGTCCACCACCTCATCAACCAAGACACGAGCATAGCCCGCTGGAATCGCGTTGCAATGGAAGGTTGCTTCGGGGGGATTTGTAAAAGCAACGGCGTCCGCCACCTTCATGGATATGTTCTTCATTTTGAAGTGTAGCTCACAGTTAGTGTTCTCTATGATGTCATCCACAGGGTATCTATCCAGCAGTGCGTCGCCCGGGGGCGGAACTAACGCTGCTTCTCGGCATGGATGGGACGGTGCTATCCAATGTTGGAGGATCATCCGCTAGCTGCTGCCGCTGCTGAGACCCCCTTGATACAGCTTTTATATCTCAGAAGAAAAGATTTCTCATGACAAAAGAAACCCTAGTTAATAGAATAAAAAAACTTAGTTCATAGAACAACAAGTTAGCAATACAGAACATATCAATGCATGAGTGACATAATGGTAAGACGGGGTCAAAGCTGGGCACACAATTGTACAGGCAGGCATGTATACACCATAAACATAAAACTTTTGTGCAGTTCCAAGGATTATTTGCATGGTACACCATAATGGAAAATACAGAGGTTTTGTTTTACATAATGATAAGTACACACATCGATTGCTTCGTTTGTACACACATGCAGTGTCATAACATTACAAGAGAACCGAACGCAGCGCCAGAAACATGTAACACACACTAGTTCCAGATACATTTTATTGATACATAAATGAGAAAACGCGTATTAAATCTTTTTAGCTGGATCATATATATAGAGATGTGCAGCCAAACGTGGTGTAGCTTGCAGAACAAGGGGTTTAGCTAGTGCAAGGCCCGCATTGCGTTCTTGGAGACTGATACTCTTAACGCCGGGAAGCTTTGTCCAAGTGAATCCCTGCAACATCCTTGCAAACAACATCATTGTCATAGAGGTACCAAGTGACATCCCAGGACAACCCCTCCTCCCACTGCTAAATGAAATGAAACGTAGGCCTGGATCAGTGAGAAGTACATTCGCAGTGTTCAAATGCCTCTCAGGTTGAAACTCCAGTGGTTCAGTCCAGATCTTGGGATTGCGGCCAAGTCCAAGCCGGCTTAAAAGTATGTGGCTATCCTTGGGGATTGTGTAGCCAGCAACAGTTGTGTCCGCCATGGCGACATGGGGTACATTAAGAGCATGGTATGGGTGTATGCGGAAGGCCTCCCGGATGCACGATTTGAGATAGTTTAGCCGAGGAATGTCAGACTCTTCGACTAGTCTGTCTTTACCGACAACGGTGTCGAGTTCCTCAGTTGCTTTTTGCATGATCTCTGGCACGTTCATCATCTCAGCAAGTGCCCACTCAACCGCATTAGATGGGTTATCGACTGCTGCAAACATCATTTCCTACATCCATAGATGTGAGAATAAATAAAGTAATTAGTACAACGCAACAGAAAAGGTCAATACATGTATAATATGGCTCAAAGAACAATTAATGAACTTTCTATCGAGCTTAAGGAGACATACTAACCGCTGTTTGTGCTCTAATTTCTTGTAGGGACAGCAATGGTTGTCCCTCTGCATCTTTTAGATGAACTAGGACGTCCAAAAAGTCTCTCGCCTCTTTCTTTTCACCACATTTCTCAAGAGTGGATGACCTTTCGTGGATCCGCTCCTCTATAATGGGATCATGCAACCGGTTGAGTGTTTGCATGGCATCCTTCGAAACCTTTTCTTGGCCATCCATGTCAAGGCCTATAAGGGCTGGGAAGTAGTCGGACACGCAAAAGCTGTAGAGATGGTTGAGGGCCGTGAAGAGAGCGGCAACATGTGCCACCTCATCATGTCCAGGCCCACTAGTGGATGAAGCTGGTAGGTCACTGAAGTATCTTTTACCGAACACAAGCCTTCTTATCATGTTACCAACGAAGTGTTGGGTTACATGACGGACGTTGACAATGTTGCCTGGACATGCCATGTCGCTGCAATAAGTTTTATTAATGTACCTCACAAGGTGGTCGTACTCCTCTTTCCTGAGGTGGTAGAGCTTTCGCTCCATGGACGAGGCGAGGATCTCAACAGTGAGGACACGCCTCATCTTCTTCCACTGCTCTCCGTGTGGTGAGAAGATGGAGCCCTTGTACCCGAAGCTGAATAAGCCTGAGGCGAAGGTGGTGGGACGGGAGGCGAAAACTTCATCTTTTTTTCGCAGTACCTCACAGGCTATCTGTGGGCATGCGACAACAATGACATGAGTAGCCCCAAGACGGAGGCACATGATGTCTGTGTTCATCTCCTTGAGCAGGCCATGGATCCACCGGAATACCGCTGGCTTGTTCAGAATCAGCTGGTGCATGTTACCGATGATGGGCAGCGTGGCAGGCCCTGGGGGCAGCCTGCCTCGTCGCCCCCGTTGCTGCTGGGACAATAGCACTCTTTTATTCTTCAAGAAAAAATACACCAGCAAAGTCACCATGATAACAAGAGTACCAAGAGTCATCTTTGGATGAGCTGGGAAGGATGTTATATGGAGTAGGATAGAAGGCAATTTGTGGAACGGATCGGTAATAGACAGATATTTTAAGACTTGTGCTTGAGGACAGTCTTGCTTGGTGCATCTAAGTTTGTTAGTTCTCCGGGTATTTATAGGACAGCCGGGGAGCCTGCATCCCTGACGTACATATAATTGTTTTATCAGTTAGAGACTCCTTCCATTACCACACGTGGCCACATATACCATTCATGTCTAGAAGGATCATGCCTCGTGCATTTTCAATGCATTCTGAACAGTCCACCCTCTTTTGGTAATTTGGTAGTAGGAAAATTAGGGGCATTTCTAACATGTTTATAGTAAAAATACGAACACTTACAATACTAAATAAATATTAATAGACCTATTAATCCCTCCGTCCATAAATATAGGGTCTGATGTGTTTTTCGAGACTGCCTTTGACTATTGATAAGGTTAATAGTATATGAGATGTATAGTGTGAAATTATATCGTTGGAAGCTCCTTTCACGTCCGAATTTGACAATATGCTTCGTGTAACTTGCATGTCATATATTATTGTTCTAAAATTTGGTCAAAGTTAGCCTTGAAAACGCATTAGGTCATATCTATCTATGGATAGAGAGGGTATGAAATATGTATACTCACATTGTATTTATTTGGCTAGTAGATATTATTATTTTTCTATAAAGTTGGTCAAACTATTTTTAAAGAAATCAATTGCGAAAGGACTTGTTTTTCTCTTGAAAGAACTCGGGAGCCAACACATATACAACAAATCATACATTTATGTTTTGTCACACAAAATTAGTATTTTTTTACTGATTCATGTCGTTCGAGTTTGTTCACAAAGTCTCTCAAAAACTAAAATAAAAATCGACCACTATTAGGAAATATTGTTCGGAATGTATGCGTACCATGTCCCTCGTCAGGCTACACTCAAGCAAAATTATGCTCCATCCGGTCCAAAATGTGGGTCATATGAGATTTTTGTAAGTCAAATTACATAAACTCTAACCAGCTTTTTAGAATAAAATAGTGTAAGCATCTAGAACACTGAATCCACACCATTAGATTCACTGCATTAATTTGGTCAAACTTTACGAAGTCTGACTAAAGACAAATCTTATATACAGAGTAAATAAATAAATGGATGTTGTAGATATATATACCTTTCTTTATACACTTCTACCGAAGTTCGTGAAGTTTGACGTTTGCAAAAACCAATGCATACTGTATTATTTGATAAAGAGAGCACATAATTTACCTATGTGCATGTCACGTCGATGTGGCTGACAACGTTTTTTGTTAAATAAAGCGGCACTTGCGCTTCCTATCGTATAAGTGAGGTGTGTGCTTAAGAATATTCTGGGCGTAAAGCTTTCGTATCAGGTGGACAAACTAGGTTTAATTTAGTTAGTCGGCGAATAGTAAAAATTGGTCTGAATGATCATTTGAAAATGAAGGGCACCCTTCACTAGGAAAATTAGATATCAAGAACTGAAGTTGAACGTATATGATAAAATCAATGTCAAATAAAAATGCCCAGCTGCCAAGCATGTACAAAAGATTGGCAAGTTGAGTTGTCGATGTACCTAAAGCTGTTAAGAAAGGGTTGAGAGTAACAGGGGCTTGTAATGGATCTAGTCATTGTAGATTACCCAATGACCGAAACAATAGCATTTGCAGTGACGACCTGCTTGTGAACTGCATATGGTACAACAGATAAAATTGCTCTGCGTACAATAAAATTGCATACGAAGTTATCCTAGCCCTAATGTGAAAAAAAATGAGAAGTTGTTATGAAGTGTCATACTCAGATAGTTGTGGTGATGCACTAGTGTGAAAAGCACAACACAATTATCATATGCGACTGACTGGCTATGTAATCTTCAAACCAAAGTGAGCACTTGTACAATTTTTATGTGTGAAGATTCTTTTTGACTTTCCTATCATTTTTTGTGTCTTCATGAATACCAAGACGTTCGAGGGTCTTCATTTTTTGTGTCTTCATGAATACCAAGATGATGGTACTCCCCAAATACTTGTTGTCAAATCAAAATTAATGAGCAACTGTACCTCACCTCTGCTTAAGATTCTTGTTCGGGACTTTCAAATATGTGTTTGTCTCGACTTGAACAACGACATTTGGCTTTCAGTCAACGAATAGTAATTCTCATATGTTAGAGTTGTGGTGCTGTACTGGAGTACTAGTGTGAATAAATTAAATCATAACACGGTTATTATATGTGACTGGCTGGCTAAGTCGTCGTCATATTAAAGTGAGCATTTGTACCACACATTGCAGATCGAGTCATGCAGTGCTGACTCGGGTATATATAAGTAAATCGAGTAATTCTTTTAAGGGACAATTCCATTTCTGCCCCTAACTCAAACCCACTACTCATATTACCCCTACTTTTCAGACCTACCCAGTTTTCTCCTTATTCTATTGTGTGGTGTTATAAAAACTAGATGATGCACCGCGTGGTGCTGCCTGAACTCTAAGTGCAGAAACAAATTTAGAAGTGCACTTACATTATATTTTAAAAACAGTAAAGCATATGAAGCATGTGATAAAATGTTGTATCAAAAGAGAAAACTATTTGAATGAAATCAATGGGACGCCTACATAACAAAATAATGTATAACATGACTACATATATTTGCTCCAAACGTCACGTCTATGCTCAGGGACTGAGCTACAGGGTGGACAGGTGGGCCCAGGCCCACCTGGTTTTTTTGATTAGCCTATATACCTATGGATTTCACACTGGGCCGAACAAAACAGCCCAATAACACTTACCTGTCAACCCAAGACGAACGCAGTAGCCACGCCCTCGTCTGGAGCAGAACCATTCCTCCATCTGCCTCATACCAACTCCCGGCGCCCTAACCATCGCCGGCTCGCCACCCTCGCCGGTCGCCGGCCGGAGCCCAGCCGCTGAGGAGGGTCGCACCTCTCCTCTCTCCCCTGCCCTGCATTGCGACTCCGCCCCTTCCATGTGATATGTTAGCAACCGCCGTCGATGAAGAATAACATAGATCAGAAGGATCCAACCCGAAGACGCACGAACACAGACGAACAATAATCAGATCCGAGCAAATCCACCGTGGATAGATCCGCCGGAGACACACCTCCATACGCCCACTAACGATGCTAGCCCCATCATCGAAACGGGGGCTAACAACGATGCTAGGCAACGAGACATTTATTCCATCTTCAGGGAGCCGCCGCTGTCTTGCCTTCCAGAGCAGAACACAAACCTTAACAAAAACCAAAGGAATGACTAACAACGGAGCCCTCCAGCCAGCCATTACCAAAGCCCACTGCGCCCCCATGGCCCTAGGGCCACCGGAGGCTAGGTGGACCTGTGGCGGCAACATGGTGATAAGCCAATAGAGCAATATGCTTCCATATATGAATAATTCTAATATTTGTTATCCATTATGATAAATCTCGATATAGAAAGCCATTTGATAATACGTCACCATACTTAATCTAGGCCATTGGATCAAAATAGACTTACAGTCCAAACAATTTGGTGCATCTTGAAATTTCTCTTCTTGGGATTGTAGTACTGGTACGGAAGCAACTTCTTACCCCAAACAATTTGCTGAAACAGTTGAGTATAGACCATCTTAAATAGTTTCTCTTTAGAGTTTATCGGAAAAAAAACAGTTCCACTAAGACAACCATTTGATATCTGTTAACTGAATTTTTTAGCCGATGGTGGCACATTTTGATTCATGTTTTTCGGAAAAGAGAGGAGCATGCATTTGTAAAATATCTTTGCAAAAATGACATATTTGATATCTTTGCAAAAAAAATATTACGTATATATAATACTTTTGGGTCACCAGATGTTAAACATGAGTTAGTGGAGTGATGGTTAGCAACCTATTTATCTCAAACAGAACAAAGCTTTTTTGCAACAAAGTATTTTTAACCACCAAATAAAATTCTTCCCTGTGAAATCTCCAGCGTAAATAGAGCTAGATATTTATGGCTATGGAGTTTTATGTCAGTGGTGATGACTTACGACAGTCGGCCATATATACTTTATTACTTAAATGGTGTGTACAAATTTTTTTCAAATGTTTGGCAATATAATTTGGTTGCAATCCATTAAAAGATTATGCATATGTTTTCTCATTAATAGTTGCATTTCATTGTGGACTTCCATAATTAGTTCAAATAATTATCTGCATTCCTTCACAAAATATTTGTTCATAAATAGCTGAGGATTTCCACATGAATCATGTCGTGTATCTTCTATTGCAAAAGTACACGTTGAACCATGAGTATTTTCGATAAAGGGTGAATTTTATTGGCTCAGAAAGTAGCATCAAATGTATTCAAAACTAAAGAGCACACACCCAGCCTCTACATAGATAGGATGCAAACAGTCAACACCAACACAGACATAAAAAATACGACGGCAAATAGAAAGGTCATTTAAGACCAAAGCTATGCTTAGGCAAGGAAAAAAAGTAAACCCAAGGCGAATCAGATCCATGATCGGAAAATTACTACAACAACCATATCTGCACCAACCATCTCATGACACCACACTAACGACGAGGTTCATCAACATCAATGCCTTCAAGAAGGGACCGACACTCAAGCGTTGCCATCACTGGATCCAACCACCAAGGCTGGAGTTTTCACCATGAAAAATAAATCCGAGCATATCCGAGCAATGCCTTTAACAATGACGTAAAAACATTGCCATAGCCAGGTTTAACCAGATTGGGCCAGACCTAGGCTTTCACCCCGGAGCTCATGATCGAGTGCTCAAGTAGCACCACCAACGAAGTCACTCAAGTGTTGTTGCCACGACCCCTTTTCCACAATCCCAACAACTACATGCGATGTGACCTTCGTCGCTGCACAACCATCCCACTGCGTCAAGTTGTTGTCCATAATTTGCATCTCATTGCTGAGGTCAACCATTGGATCTTCAGAGATGAACACTCCTGAAAATCTTTCGGTGACCATTATCGTCGTGGAGCCATAGGACGTCACTATAGCACGGTCTGCAATCACCTCGCTCGGTCAACCAGATCTGAATCACCACCACCAACCCATGGACCATAGTCCATAGCGCTGTCGGCTGCTCACCACCCACGCAGAAGTCCATCACCTAGCAGAGAGCTCGATGCATGCCCTATCCTAGCTAGATCCCGCACTCGCCATCGTGAGTGCACGCATGCACCGGCAGCCCGCGCCATCCTGATGCAGCACCACCGGGAGTAGTCGAGACGCCCTGTCACATGCATATGATTGATAGGTATGAAAAGAGAGAAAAAAGAACAACGAAAGAGAAAATGTGGTCAAGAGTGGGCCAAATCCTACGTGGCAGGTTGTCCGGTCAGGTCCGGACACTGTCATATCCTCCCCACATACGAGGTGGGTATGAGGGTTCGTGGACAAGCTGAACATATTATGAAAATTTGAGAGGTACAGTCGGGTGGTTTTTTTCCTTCTCTGTGATGTGATAATGTTGTATTTGCCCGAGGCAATCATCTGCGGGTCCACTTGGCCACCTTCCACTGTCCTTTCGTCGATCTATGCATGTATGCACTAGCTAATCTATACATGTAACTGCTGTATCCGATATGCACGTGTGGATTTATTTGCCTAGCTCATTTGTGCATGTCCTCTACCTCTCTGGTTATGATATGCCTTGTTATTTACTTACTTTTAAGGTCTATGTATGTGTTGGGTGTTAGTTGTGACTTGTGTCATCGATGTAAATTATGTTATTAATTGCAAAATTCAATGTTATTTGATTAATATCTAAAATATTGTGATTTACTTATACTAAAGCCTTGTGTAACTAAAGCTTAGGTCCGTAATTTTTTACTTCTATCTCTGGCTAATAGAAACAATTGGACTTTGGGTCGTACGGTGTGTAGACTTGATATGGAGTTTTGTTAAAATAGAAACAATTGGAATTTGAGTCGTACGGTGTCACACATGTATTCTAGGCATCTGATATAATGTATGGGTGGATAGGAGATGTAACATATGATAACATAATAGCACAGTCGCACAAAGGGGACAACGATATGTGGCGTTGCCCGGGTGGTCGGTGTGCGGCAGGAAAATAAGCATATGGCGGCTGCGAGAGATTAGTCAATCCGATCAATCGACGGCCCAGATGGGGTGCACAGCCTAAAGCTGGGCAGGCCCCAGGCAAGGGGACGTGTCTATGTTCGTCATGTAGCGAGCCGGATGGTACACTTGCCAACAAGGACTCCCTTCATGGTTCGGCCTACTAGAGTGTGTATATGGTGGTTTCTATATCGTTGATTTGATTCTGTGTTTTTTTCTGGTTTTTAACGTTGGTTTAATATTGTTTCCAGGACATTCATGACATTTGTATAATCATTTTTCTGCGTTAAGAACTTATTCGTACTAGAAAACCTTCACTGGTTTTAAAATTTGTTCATGACGTTAAAGGGCTTATTTTCTTTTGCAAGGAGCTATGACCAATTAATAGCTCTTCGTTCGTACCTCCTGGAATAACTAAGGAGTCGACACATGTACAGTAACTAATCGAAAATGCCAAACGGAGACCGAGCTCCATGGAGGCCTTTATTTGAAAACTTCAAAATTCAAACTTTTCAGTTTCAAAAAATTCTGAAAATAAATACACATATAGCTAGATACATAATATACATGTGTGCAAATTTTTAGGTCGAAATACAATAAAATGTGAGCTACACAAAAAAGACTAATCTGGGGCTTTTTAGCATATGTACTGTTCATCTTTAAAGTCCATGATTTTGTTTGTTTTTGTGCAACTCGCAATTCAAGGTATTTCATCCTGAAATTTTTCACACATACACTTTACATCCTTGCATTCATGTGAATATTTTTTCAGAATTTTTTTAAACCAAAATTTATGAATTTTGAATTTTCCAAAATAAAGGGATCCATGGAGCTCGGTCTCCAAAGTGCCCTACTCCTAACTAATCATATAATTAATTTGTCGCGTGAAAATGATATTTTGTTTACTAATTCGTGTCGCTCGAGTTTGTCCACAAAGTCTCAGAAAAAAGTGACACCACTAATAAAAATATAAGTCCTGAATTCACATGTACCATATCGTCAAGCTACACGTGAGCAAAATACTTCTTTCATTTCAAAATGTAGTGCATATGACGTATAGTTTGAACCAGTTTTCAGAAATATAAAACATACGTACTAAATCCACACAATTAGATTCATTTCGATATATATTTTAATATGGCATATATTTGATTTTAAAATATAGATAATTTTGTATATAAAATTGATCGAAGTTTGTGAAGTTTGACTTTTGTGAAACGAATGGCGTACTATATATATTATGGGATGAAGTGAGTAGTGCACTTACCTATGCATGTTACCTCAGTGTGGCTGCCATCAAATAAAATGAGCACTTGCGCTTCCTATCTTATATGTGACGTGTGTGCTTAAGAATATTCTTGGTACAAAGTTTTGTATTGTGTGGGCAAACTAGGTTTTGTTAGTCAATGGATACTAAAAAAATTGTTTCAATGATTTCCTAAAAATGAAGGGAATCTTTGACGAGGGAAAAAGATTGTCAAGTACTCAAGTTGAACGTATATGATAAAATTAATGTCAACCAAAACTGGCCAGTTACCATGAATGAATGTACATATGTTCAACATTACACATTAAGCCCAAATAAAGATTGCCAAGTTGAGTTGTTGACGTACATAAAGTTGTTAAGAAATGGTTGAGAGTGACAAGGGCTTGTAATGTATATAGTCATTGCAGATTACCCAACGACAGAAATATTAGCCTATGCAGTGACGACCTGTTTGTGAACTGCATATGGTACGAAAGACAAAATTGCTCTGCGTACAATAAAATTACATATGATTTTCATATGAAGTTATGCTAGCCCTAATGTGAAAAAAAAATGGAAGTGTCATACTCAGATAACTGTGGTGATGCACTAATGTGAAAACACACAACACAATTATCATTTGTGACTCACTGGCTAAGTAATCTTCAAACCAAAGTGAGCACTTGTACAATTTTTATGTGTGAAGATTCATTTTGACTTTCCTATCATTTTTTGTGTCTTCATGAATACCAACACGTTCAAGGGTCTTCATTTTTCATGTCTTCGTGAATGCCAACATGATGGCACTCCCGAAGTACTTGTTGTCAAATCAAAATTAATGAGTAATTGTACCTCACCTTTGCTTAAGATTCTTGCTCCAGACTTCCAAATATGTGTTTGTCTCTACTTGAACAACGACATTTGACTTTCAGTCAACGAATAGTAATTATAGTATGTTAGAGTTGTGGTGCTATAATATAGTACTTTAATAAATTAAATAATAAGATGTCTTTATATGTGACTGACTGGCTAAGTCGTCATCATATTAAAGTGAGTAGTTGTACTCACATTGCCCAAGATTCTTGCTACAGACTTCCATATCTGTTTATGTTTCTACATGAATGGGAGGATGACTTTGTCTTCGATTAATGTATAATAATTCCAAAAAATTGAAAATTGGCAAATGTTGGAGGGGTGATCCAACACCATGTACTTCCTCCTTTTCTTTTTAGTCCGGATAAAAACTTTGCCTGAAGTCAAACTTAGTAAAGTTTGACCAACTTTATAGGAAAATAAATTAATATTCACAATGTGAAATCAAATATAATTGGATGCATCATGAAATAAATTTTCCTACCATATAACTTCAGTATTGTAGATGTTGATATTTTTTAATATAAATTTGGCGAAACTTTGTGTAGTTTGACATCAAACAAATCTTATATGCGGGGTGGAGTATATTCTAGTACTATTAACAAACAAATTTGAAACTGTCATGTGGATGCATTGTGAACGTATGATTCAGATGAGATTGCCAATTAATTTTGAAGTGCCTTCTCACAGCGCCAAAAGCTCTTTTCTCTGCAATAAACTAGACAATAGCCCCATATTATAGCATTCCAATTATCAACATAAACTTAGAATATATGACAATAGATCCCTCCAGAATATCACTCTGCACATCATGGTGGCTCTTAACCTTGTAGCTTTGGTGATATGCTTTATTCCCAGAATATAAAAAAATTGATAAGTTGATTATGTGGAATATGTTAGTCAATAATAATATTAAAATATAAGATAATGATACTCTCCGCATTGTCGCCAAGTATATAGAGGATGACTGCACGTCATAGTGGCTCGTGGCGTTCTAGATTCAGCGAAATGATTCGTTGTTGAAAACATAAAATTAAAATTTGATAGTTTGGAAGGCTTGCGTGCTCTTTATGATGTGGAGTGTTTGCATGTGTCAGACAATGGAATATGGAGGGCTTGCATTTGCTACAAGGTTACAGTTGTGGTGATGTAATATAGTACTAGTGTGAATAAACAGAATAACAAGATGGCCATCATATGTGACTAAGTAGGTAAGTCGTGGCTTGCATGTGCTAGAAGGTTATAGTTGTGGTGTTGTACTATAGTACTAGTGTGAACAAACAAAAAACAACACAGTCCTCATATGTGCTATAGTACTGCAAATTCGCCGCCCTACTAAATTGAGTAGTTGCACCCACCTTGGTGAATATTCTTGCATCTAACTTTTGTATCTGTCTTTTTCCTTTGCATGAATACTAGCAAGACTTTGTTGGTCAGTGAATCTATAGTACTTCACAAATTATAAAATTGACTTCTTAATATTGAAGGGCTGATCCAGCTTCCTAGTATATTCTTCTATGTTTAGAGAAATGATTCTTTGCTTAAAAAAATAAAAATAAAAACTTAATGGTTTGCAAGGCTTGCATGATCTTGCTGATGTGGAATCTTTACAGGAGCTTGGCTCCATGGTGGCAGGAGCTTGGCTCCATGATCTTGCTGATGTGGGCCAATTTACAGGAGCTTGGCTCCATGGTGGCAGGAGCTTAGCTCTATGGTGGCAGGAGAAAACCCTGAATTTGTTAGACAAGTTGATCACCTGGAGCATCTGCAGGGAAAGGAACCAGTAGGGTTTTTGATAACAAAGAGAATCCAGTCCTGCAAATCCTAGATCAAATGAAGACCGATGCAAAATCTTGGGCTTTAGCTAGTTCTGGTAGTTTCTCTCTATAATGGAGATTTCTTGTTTGGAGTGGTGCCGCAATTCTGGTCACTATGTCCTTGTTTAGGTTGCTAGGTTCCTAGTAGTTGGGTCGTAGTACTGCCCCTTGGCCTGCCTTTTGATTAGTGTTTTCGTTTTTTTTTTCCTTTGGTTTTGTGAGACATTGTAAGACAATGTATCAGTCATCTCTTATATCTTAATGCAACACATATATCTTATATCTTAAAGGCATGGTTAGAAAAAAATAGTACGCATGTAGGCAGTGTCGGACATATCCATTCTGGACAACTATATGATATACGTTTGCATTGGCTTCCACATGGGAAAACTAGTTTTTTTTTTCTTTTTGAAAAGGAGGATTGTACATGGCCTCTGCATCGAGCAATGCATACAGCCATCTTTATTGCATTATTCAACATACAAAATAGAAACATAGATCAACCCAAAGCCATCCTGACAACAATTTTCGCTCTAGCTACAAGACTGATGATGTGGCCTCACCAAGCCGCCCGCCGGCTTGCCGGGAGCACTAACCGGTCTAGCAAACCCTCTGCATGCGCCGCATGCGCACGCTGTAGAATCCGTTGCCGCCTTCTTCTGCAGTCTTATCTTCAGGAGCAATCAATGCACTGATCTTGTCAAACGCTTCTGCCGTTAACGCCACCACGGCCAAATAGCGACTGCCTCTTGTGAACGTCCTTTGAATGGTATCCAGCGCCGAGACCCCGCTGCACCTTGCCGCCAAGATTCGCCGTCGTCAATATTCTGGATGGCACGCCGCCCACCTTGATCACCACATGAGAAATATACTGAGACCCGCACCCAGCCACCAAGCAAAACACTTATCCCTCTAGCCGGTGTACAGCCCCAAAGATGATTCCCCCATGAGGGTGATGATGCAGGAACCTCGTCATCGTCCGATCCGGAAAAGCCCAAATATGGGGTTTCCCCCGGGGCACACAGGGAACACGAATTGCCCCACAATGCCTCCAACGAGGTAACGACGTCCGCAGGCGCCACCATTGATGGTTCTAGCTGATGCCGAACCAAGCTTTCGCTGGCAAATTCAAGCCTATCCGCGGCTAGACCACCAGATCGACCTCCTGCATCATCCTGCACGACCGAGGGTGATGTTTGCCACCGGGAAATAGCACGACCGGAGCTGCACCACCGCCCATAATCGTCGCCCCGCCTGGGTGAGCCATCGATGGTAGAGGGGCCTTTACTGCTGTGTCGCCGACGCTGGATGACGCACCCGTCTAGGACACCCACGCGGATCTCCACCACAACCACATCCCGGAGCCGCGACGGAGTGATAGGTGGGAACCCGATGAACGAGTTCACGCCCGAGGGAGGCCCGATCTTCACGTCGTAGGATCGAATTGGGAGGGATAACTAGCTGCAAGCAGCCGGGATAACTAGCTTTATACCTGCCAACGTTGGATGCAACCCGTACGTTGGGGATGGCTGACCGAAGCTACAAGAACTCCAACCCGCTGTCCGAACAATCGCAGAACCACAAACCGGGACTAATCCACACAAAACGGCCGGAACCGTAGAGCACGAACTAGGGGGAACCAGAGGCTCCTTCTCGCGAATCCGAATGAACTCACAAGAGTAAAGGTAGCAAGATCTCTCGGATCTCTCTAGCAGTCTTGCTGCATAAGCTTGTAGCTGAATGGTTTGACAAAAGGTTTCTAAGAGGATGGGGGAGATGGGGTTTTATAGCAGGGACAACCCCCCTTGGCTAGGTGTGAAAATGGTTTCAAAAGTAAGCCGGTTTGCATGGCTTCCTTGTGTGAAAAAGCAGTCAACTTTGGGAGTTGTTGCAGAGCTCCTTCGAAATTCGCGAAGCCTTGACAGCCTGGACACCTTCCAGGAGAATGACTAGTACTTTTGACTCACAACTCCAAATGATGTGAGGTTTTTTGCATTGAAAAGATAATTTGATTTAGCTTCTGTTGATGTACCCCTATGGCCCCGTCTCTCCATCATATGAGTGTGCCACCACGAAACATCAGAGGTAAAAACTGACAGCATCAGCTTCACTTGAAACTTGTTTTCTTCAAACTCGTTCCTGCAGACCGGTTGCTTCAAGAGCTCATAGGTTGTTGGATTTCTTCCATGTGATACCTAAGTTCAACCAACAACAATGGAGATGAAAGTGCAGCCATGTGTTCACGATTGTGGTATGAACTTAAGTTAGCGTTCACCTGGCCATGTGTTCGCTTGATTCGGCTTAGTAATTATTTCCAACTAAATTGTGCACTTTTCTGAAATGTCGTGTATGATGTACCCATGTGCTCATCATGCTCCCTCCCTTGATGAAGAGTCGTCCTCGACTCTCTTTGATCTGCAAAAGATAAGTAGAAGGAAAGTAGATAATATACATGCAAAGAAATGATGCAATCCTCATTTGTAGCTTTCACCTTTGAATTGTGTTGCGCCTGATCATGTACTGGTTTGTCACAACTTGGAGTTTGTCTAGGGATGATCGCTGTTGTTTCAACGACCAAGATGTCCTCATCATCCCCCCTCTCTTGAAAAGGAGTCGTCCTCGACTCTACCTGGTCATAATACAAAATAAAGTAGGGCGATACCAAATCATAATGCAAAGGTTTCATGATATAGAGAATTTTCGTTTTCAACTCTGCTATCTTATGGACGATGACAACATGATGTTTTATTCGACTTAGGAGTTCCTTCCAGCAAACATTTCCATGGAGCACAAATTTATAACCAACCATAACCATATTCATATCAGCCTCGCTCTCTAGGAGAAAAGGCGTCCTCGACTTCATTTGGTCTACAAAATTATAGCATGAGGACAATACAAAATAACTAGGAAAAGAAAATAATGAATAATCATGTGCGACGTTCAGTTTTATTGGATCTCTTATAGTCTCTTCAAGATTAACATAATCAAATTGCTGGATGGATGATGTAACAAACAATTTTTCTCTAATCTTATCATGACATTGCTTTAAAAACTCATAAGTGCATACCTCTGGCTTCATCAAAATGGAAGATCCTTTTTGTTTTACCTCATTGTGTATTTGAATGCCTTTCTGAAAATCAATCTTCACACATGCACCTTGTGTAGTGGTACTCCATGTCCTCCATATTTGATCTTGGATCTCAATCTCCCATCGTTGCAAGAGAGCTGATAGGTATGCCTTTTGCACCTGCACATATTGCAAAGAAAGAGAATTTGGTGAAAGGTTACTTATTGAATGTTTCTCTCTCTTTTCATTTGGTGGACTACTAATTTCCCATGGTGGTGGATCACTCATCTTGCTATTCTCTTGTTGAAAAATTTCAACCTCACATTTACTGGACTCATATAACTCAGTTATCCTCTCACTCTTATTGTGTGATATATTGGGTTGTGGATCACTTATCTCTCTAATGAGGCGTGGAATGATCTCAATCTCACATTTTGTGGACTCACACAACTCATTAATCCTCTCTCCCTGAATGTGTGGTGTATTTAGGTGGAGATCTTGCATTTCTCTAATCTCATGATGAACAATCTGATCCTCACATTTTGTGGAGTCACTCAACTCATTTTTCTTTTCACTCTCAAGTGGTGGGATTTTTGAAAGTAGACACTCTTCCTCACTTTTGGTGGAGTCACTCAGCTTGCTTTTATTATCACTCTCAAGTTGTGGGATTTTGGATTGTGGAATCTCTTCCTCACATGGAATTTTTGGCACATGTTTCCTGGATGTTGGGACAGTGGTGGTGGTTGAGATGCCAACATTAGGAGTGAGCTTCTTAGGTGAACAGGGGCTATGAATCACCGGAGCCGCTCCATCAACCACGGCCATGCTTTGCGGTGGGTTGTTGTTGTGCCGATGGGTGCCACAACTTCTCCCTCGAGCATGACATCCTTGTTGCACTTCAGGTGCAACACTGTCACGCCCACGAGAAGAAACACCATGCTCTCGAGCACGTCCTTCTTTCTGTACTTCTTGAGTAGTAGTGACATGCCCACGAGCAGCAACATCATGCCCTCGAGCATGTCTTCTTTGCTGCACTTCATGAGCAACAGGGTATTGTCGGTGTCGAACCCCGTCACCACTTGCTCGAAGACGCTCGTCAAGCCTCCTTCGATATTCTTGAACAATGTTCCGTAATTCCAGAAACTCAGCACGTGTGACCGGGGCGTCCTTTTCCCCTTGATTTTTTCCATGAACACTCGATGCGAATCCTGCCATGTTAGTGGGGCTAAAAAGTGGAATAGGATATTTTTTGTGGAATCACACAACCTCACCTCTTACTCACCAAAGATCTTATGGGTTCACATCAGATTGTGCTTCTCCCGGATGTGTTAAAGAGATTGAAAGACAGGGATCAAAGAACTAGCTTCGGTTTTTGGTGGAGCTCGGTGGGGTAAACAAAAAGGGGCTTGTGCCAAAATCAAGTTGATGCAAACCAAGAAAAATATGTGGATGGATCTGCTGCACCTTTGCACCAAGATTGATAAACACAACAAACAAGCTTCTGAAATTTTTCTATCAAGCTGAAACTTTTGGATCTTACACAACACTTTCTTTTTCTCTCTTGACTTTTTTTTGCCACTCTTTTTTTTTGATTCTTTTTTTTCCACTCTTTTTTTCCTCTCTTTTTCCAAAGCACAACAACCAAATCTGAAAGCAATTACGAAGATGAACTTGGTGCGGATCTAAAAGATGAAGAACATGCAAGGTATGCAACAACAAGATCTCAGCACCAACAAGGCTTGGATTTATTTTTGGTGGGGCTTTGGACTTTTAGGACAGAAAATATAGCATGAAAAACACTCGATCTAAAGGGATGATAGCAAGATAAAGTTGGATAACAAATCCTACCGTGTCAACGAAGGCTCTGATGCCAGATGATAGGTGGGAACCTGATGAACGAGTTCACGCCTGAGGGTGGCCCGATCTTCACGTCGTAGGATCGAATCGGGAGGGATAACTAGCTGCAAGCAGCCGAGATAACTAGCTTTATACCTGCCAAGGTTGGATGCAACCCGTACGTTGGGGATGGCTGACCGAAGCTACAAGAACTCCAACCCGCTGTCCGAACAATCGCAGAACCACAAACCGGGACTAATCCACACAAAACGGCCGGAACCGTAGAGCACGAACTAGGGGGAACCAGAGGCTCCTTCTCGCGAATCCGAATGAACTCACAAGAGTAAAGGTAGCAAGATCTCTCGGATCTCTCTAGCAGTCTTGCTGCATAAGCTTGTAGCTGAATGGTTTGACAAAAGGTTTCTAAGAGGATGGGGGAGATGGGGTTTTATAGCAGGGACAACCCCCCCTTGGCTAGGTGTGAAAATGGTTTCAAAAGTAAGCCGGTTTGCATGGCTTCCTTGTGTGAAAAAGCAGTCAACTTTGGGAGTTGTTGCAGAGCTCCTTCGAAATTCGCGAAGCCTTGACAGCCTGGACACCTTCCACGAGAATGACTAGTACTTTTGACTCACAACTCCAAATGATGTGAGGTTTTTTGCATTGGAAAGATAATTTGATTTAGCTTCTGTTGATGTACCCCTATGGCCCCGTCTCTCCATCATATGAGTGTGCCACCACGAAACATCAGAGGTAAAAACTGACAGCATCAGCTTCACTTGAAACTTGTTTTCTTCAAACTCGTTCCTGCAGACCGGTTGCTTCAAGAGCTCATAGGTTGTTGGATTTCTTCCATGTGATACCTAAGTTCAACCAACAACAATGGAGATGAAAGTGCAGCCATGTGTTCACGATTGTGGTATGAACTTAAGTTAGCGTTCACCTGGCCATGTGTTCGCTTGATTCGGCTTAGTAATTATTTCCAACTAAATTGTGCACTTTTCTGAAATGTCGTGTATGATGTACCCATGTGCTCATCATGCTCCCTCCCTTGATGAAGAGTCGTCCTCGACTCTCTTTGATCTGCAAAAGATAAGTAGAAGGAAAGTAGATAATATACATGCAAAGAAATGATGCAATCCTCATTTGTAGCTTTCACCTTTGAATTGTGTTGCGCCTGATCATGTACTGGTTTGTCACAACTTGGAGTTTGTCTAGGGATGATCGCTGTTGTTTCAACGACCAAGATGTCCTCATCATCCCCCCTCTCTTGAAAAGGAGTCGTCCTCGACTCTACCTGGTCATAATACAAAATAAAGTAGGGCGATACCAAATCATAATGCAAAGGTTTCATGATATAGAGAATTTTCGTTTTCAACTCTGCTATCTTATGGACGATGACAACATGATGTTTTATTCGACTTAGGAGTTCCTTCCAGCAAACATTTCCATGGAGCACAAATTTATAACCAACCATAACCATATTCATATCAGCCTCGCTCTCTAGGAGAAAAGGCGTCCTCGACTTCATTTGGTCTACAAAATTATAGCATGAGGACAATACAAAATAACTAGGAAAAGAAAATAATGAATAATCATGTGCGACGTTCAGTTTTATTGGATCTCTTATAGTCTCTTCAAGATTAACATAATCAAATTGCTGGATGGATGATGTAACAAACAATTTTTCTCTAATCTTATCATGACATTGCTTTAAAAACTCATAAGTGCATACCTCTGGCTTCATCAAAATGGAAGATCCTTTTTGTTTTACCTCATTGTGTATTTGAATGCCTTTCTGAAAATCAATCTTCACACATGCACCTTGTGTAGTGGTACTCCATGTCCTCCATATTTGATCTTGGATCTCAATCTCCCATCGTTGCAAGAGAGCTGATAGGTATGCCTTTTGCACCTGCACATATTGCAAAGAAAGAGAATTTGGTGAAAGGTTACTTATTGAATGTTTCTCTCTCTTTTCATTTGGTGGACTACTAATTTCCCATGGTGGTGGATCACTCATCTTGCTATTCTCTTGTTGAAAAATTTCAACCTCACATTTACTGGACTCATATAACTCAGTTATCCTCTCACTCTTATTGTGTGATATATTGGGTTGTGGATCACTTATCTCTCTAATGAGGCGTGGAATGATCTCAATCTCACATTTTGTGGACTCACACAACTCATTAATCCTCTCTCCCTGAATGTGTGGTGTATTTAGGTGGAGATCTTGCATTTCTCTAATCTCATGATGAACAATCTGATCCTCACATTTTGTGGAGTCACTCAACTCATTTTTCTTTTCACTCTCAAGTGGTGGGATTTTTGAAAGTAGACACTCTTCCTCACTTTTGGTGGAGTCACTCAGCTTGCTTTTATTATCACTCTCAAGTTGTGGGATTTTGGATTGTGGAATCTCTTCCTCACATGGAATTTTTGGCACATGTTTCCTGGATGTTGGGACAGTGGTGGTGGTTGAGATGCCAACATTAGGAGTGAGCTTCTTAGGTGAACAGGGGCTATGAATCACCGGAGCCGCTCCATCAACCACGGCCATGCTTTGCGGTGGGTTGTTGTTGTGCCGATGGGTGCCACAACTTCTCCCTCGAGCATGACATCCTTGTTGCACTTCAGGTGCAACACTGTCACGCCCACGAGAAGAAACACCATGCTCTCGAGCACGTCCTTCTTTCTGTACTTCTTGAGTAGTAGTGACATGCCCACGAGCAGCAACATCATGCCCTCGAGCATGTCTTCTTTGCTGCACTTCATGAGCAACAGGGTATTGTCGGTGTCGAACCCCGTCACCACTTGCTCGAAGACGCTCGTCAAGCCTCCTTCGATATTCTTGAACAATGTTCCGTAATTCCAGAAACTCAGCACGTGTGACCGGGGCGTCCTTTTCCCCTTGATTTTTTCCATGAACACTCGATGCGAATCCTGCCATGTTAGTGGGGCTAAAAAGTGGAATAGGATATTTTTTGTGGAATCACACAACCTCACCTCTTACTCACCAAAGATCTTATGGGTTCACATCAGACTGTGCTTCTCCCGGATGTGTTAAAGAGATTGAAAGACAGGGATCAAAGAACTAGCTTCGGTTTTTGGTGGAGCTCGGTGGGGTAAACAAAAAGGGGCTTGTGCCAAAATCAAGTTGATGCAAACCAAGAAAAATATGTGGATGGATCTGCTGCACCTTTGCACCAAGATTGATAAACACAACAAACAAGCTTCTGAAATTTTTCTATCAAGCTGAAACTTTTGGATCTTACACAACACTTTCTTTTTCTCTCTTGACTTTTTTTTGCCACTCTTTTTTTTTATTCTTTTTTTTCCACTCTTTTTTTCCTCTCTTTTTCCAAAGCACAACAACCAAATCTGAAAGCAATTACGAAGATGAACTTGGTGCGGATCTAAAAGATGAAGAACATGCAAGGTATGCAACAACAAGATCTCAGCACCAACAAGGCTTGGATTTATTTTTGGTGGGGCTTTGGACTTTTAGGACAGAAAATATAGCATGAAAAACACTCGATCTAAAGGGATGATAGCAAGATAAAGTTGGATAACAAATCCTACCGTGTCAACGAAGGCTCTGATGCCAGATGATAGGTGGGAACCTGATGAACGAGTTCACGCCTGAGGGTGGCCCGATCTTCACGTCGTAGGATCGAATCGGGAGGGATAACTAGCTGCAAGCAGCCGAGATAACTAGCTTTATACCTGCCAAGGTTGGATGCAACCCGTACGTTGGGGATGGCTGACCGAAGCTACAAGAACTCCAACCCGCTGTCCGAACAATCGCAGAACCACAAACCGGGACTAATCCACACAAAACGGCCGGAACCGTAGAGCACGAACTAGGGGGAACCAGAGGCTCCTTCTCGCGAATCCGAATGAACTCACAAGAGTAAAGGTAGCAAGATCTCTCGGATCTCTCTAGCAGTCTTGCTGCATAAGCTTGTAGCTGAATGGTTTGACAAAAGGTTTCTAAGAGGATGGGGGAGATGGGGTTTTATAGCAGGGACAACCCCCCCTTGGCTAGGTGTGAAAATGGTTTCAAAAGTAAGCCGGTTTGCATGGCTTCCTTGTGTGAAAAAGCAGTCAACTTTGGGAGTTGTTGCAGAGCTCCTTCGAAATTCGCGAAGCCTTGACAGCCTGGACACCTTCCACGAGAATGACTAGTACTTTTGACTCACAACTCCAAATGATGTGAGGTTTTTTGCATTGGAAAGATAATTTGATTTAGCTTCTGTTGATGTACCCCTATGGCCCCGTCTCTCCATCATATGAGTGTGCCACCACGAAACATCAGAGGTAAAAACTGACAGCATCAGCTTCACTTGAAACTTGTTTTCTTCAAACTCGTTCCTGCAGACCGGTTGCTTCAAGAGCTCATAGGTTGTTGGATTTCTTCCATGTGATACCTAAGTTCAACCAACAACAATGGAGATGAAAGTGCAGCCATGTGTTCACGATTGTGGTATGAACTTAAGTTAGCGTTCACCTGGCCATGTGTTCGCTTGATTCGGCTTAGTAATTATTTCCAACTAAATTGTGCACTTTTCTGAAATGTCGTGTATGATGTACCCATGTGCTCATCATGCTCCCTCCCTTGATGAAGAGTCGTCCTCGACTCTCTTTGATCTGCAAAAGATAAGTAGAAGGAAAGTAGATAATATACATGCAAAGAAATGATGCAATCCTCATTTGTAGCTTTCACCTTTGAATTGTGTTGCGCCTGATCATGTACTGGTTTGTCACAACTTGGAGTTTGTCTAGGGATGATCGCTGTTGTTTCAATGACCAAGATGTCCTCATCATCCCCCCTCTCTTGAAAAGGAGTCGTCCTCGACTCTACCTGGTCATAATACAAAATAAAGTAGGGCGATACCAAATCATAATGCAAAGGTTTCATGATATAGAGAATTTTCGTTTTCAACTCTGCTATCTTATGGACGATGACAACATGATGTTTTATTCGACTTAGGAGTTCCTTCCAGCAAACATTTCCATGGAGCACAAATTTATAACCAACCATAACCATATTCATATCAGCCTCGCTCTCTAGGAGAAAAGGCGTCCTCGACTTCATTTGGTCTACAAAATTATAGCATGAGGACAATACAAAATAACTAGGAAAAGAAAATAATGAATAATCATGTGCGACGTTCAGTTTTATTGGATCTCTTATAGTCTCTTCAAGATTAACATAATCAAATTGCTGGATGGATGATGTAACAAACAATTTTTCTCTAATCTTATCATGACATTGCTTTAAAAACTCATAAGTGCATACCTCTGGCTTCATCAAAATGGAAGATCCTTTTTGTTTTACCTCATTGTGTATTTGAATGCCTTTCTGAAAATCAATCTTCACACATGCACCTTGTGTAGTGGTACTCCATGTCCTCCATATTTGATCTTGGATCTCAATCTCCCATCGTTGCAAGAGAGCTGATAGGTATGCCTTTTGCACCTGCACATATTGCAAAGAAAGAGAATTTGGTGAAAGGTTACTTATTGAATGTTTCTCTCTCTTTTCATTTGGTGGACTACTAATTTCCCATGGTGGTGGATCACTCATCTTGCTATTCTCTTGTTGAAAAATTTCAACCTCACATTTACTGGACTCATATAACTCAGTTATCCTCTCACTCTTATTGTGTGATATATTGGGTTGTGGATCACTTATCTCTCTAATGAGGCGTGGAATGATCTCAATCTCACATTTTGTGGACTCACACAACTCATTAATCCTCTCTCCCTGAATGTGTGGTGTATTTAGGTGGAGATCTTGCATTTCTCTAATCTCATGATGAACAATCTGATCCTCACATTTTGTGGAGTCACTCAACTCATTTTTCTTTTCACTCTCAAGTGGTGGGATTTTTGAAAGTAGACACTCTTCCTCACTTTTGGTGGAGTCACTCAGCTTGCTTTTATTATCACTCTCAAGTTGTGGGATTTTGGATTGTGGAATCTCTTCCTCACATGGAATTTTTGGCACATGTTTCCTGGATGTTGGGACAGTGGTGGTGGTTGAGATGCCAACATTAGGAGTGAGCTTCTTAGGTGAACAGGGGCTATGAATCACCGGAGCCGCTCCATCAACCACGGCCATGCTTTGCGGTGGGTTGTTGTTGTGCCGATGGGTGCCACAACTTCTCCCTCGAGCATGACATCCTTGTTGCACTTCAGGTGCAACACTGTCACGCCCACGAGAAGAAACACCATGCTCTCGAGCACGTCCTTCTTTCTGTACTTCTTGAGTAGTAGTGACATGCCCACGAGCAGCAACATCATGCCCTCGAGCATGTCTTCTTTGCTGCACTTCATGAGCAACAGGGTATTGTCGGTGTCGAACCCCGTCACCACTTGCTCGAAGACGCTCGTCAAGCCTCCTTCGATATTCTTGAACAATGTTCCGTAATTCCAGAAACTCAGCACGTGTGACCGGGGCGTCCTTTTCCCCTTGATTTTTTCCATGAACACTCGATGCGAATCCTGCCATGTTAGTGGGGCTAAAAAGTGGAATAGGATATTTTTTGTGGAATCACACAACCTCACCTCTTACTCACCAAAGATCTTATGGGTTCACATCAGACTGTGCTTCTCCCGGATGTGTTAAAGAGATTGAAAGACAGGGATCAAAGAACTAGCTTCGGTTTTTGGTGGAGCTCGGTGGGGTAAACAAAAAGGGGCTTGTGCCAAAATCAAGTTGATGCAAACCAAGAAAAATATGTGGATGGATCTGCTGCACCTTTGCACCAAGATTGATAAACACAACACACAAGCTTCTGAAATTTTTCTATCAAGCTGAAACTTTTGGATCTTACACAACACTTTCTTTTTCTCTCTTGACTTTTTTTTGCCACTCTTTTTTTTCTCTTTGATTCTTTTGTTTTTCCACTCTTTTTTTCTCTCTTTTTCCAAAGCACAACAACCAAATCTGAAAGCAATTACGAAGATGAACTTGGTGCGGGTCTAAAAGATGAAGAACATGCAAGGTATGCAACAACAAGATCTCAGCACCAAGAAGGCTTGGATTTACTTTTGGTGGGGCGTTGGACTTTTAGGACAGAAAATATAGCATGAAAAACACTCGATCTAAAGGGATGATAGCAAGATAAAGTTGGATAACAGATCCTACCGTGTCAACGAAGGCTCTGATGCCAGATGATAGGTGGGAACCCGATGAACGATTTCACGCCCGAGGGTGGCCCGATCTTCACGTCTTAGGATCGAATCGGGAGGGATAACTAGCTGCAAGCAGCCGGGATAACTAGCTTTATACCTGCCAAGGTTGGATGCAACCCGTACGTTGGGGATGGCTGACCGAAGCTACAAGAACTACAATATAAACACACACACGCACACCCTACCCCTATGAACACTTTCGGTAGACTGAGGCAATGGGACTTGAGATTGATGAAGTCACCATAGAGTCGTTGTTATCAATGGGAACACTACCTTCCACTGAAAGAATATTCCGCCTTAACGAGAGACAGTTTTCAAACCTAGGGTTTGAACAATGGCGGGTTGGGATACAACCACCCTCCTAACCATCTAATCACAGGTTGGTTCTCGTTTGGATGAACTTTTTGAGAATTCTAACACTAGTAAAGAAGTGCTCGATACCAACTTCCTACCCCCAACCCGTTTTCCGGAAATGTTTACCATAGACCACATTTTATAAGCAGTTTCACTAAGAAAAAGACACTATCGTGGAACAAGCCATATACTACGACACATCTCTGGCGGACCGGACATAATATCCGAGCAATACCTTCATCTTAGTCAGTATGGCAAGATAAGCCGCTAGAGATGGGCCTCAATGAAACAACTATGCAGATTTGAATACATTTCTTGTGGTTCTTCAATATTGTCCGCCAGGGATGCAATATATTTCCAAGCCATGACGATTTAACACATCTAATGGGCATCCACCACCAATTGGTTGTTATTTGAATCGCATGAAGTGCAACACCAATATATCAGGCAGACCACTCTCCTGTCCCCCCGCCCCCCTCATGCACACACAAACCGAACTTTCGGCAAGGAACGCCAGAGGTGATGGCAGTGCTAGGTCATAGGACGGCGCCGAAGGTGATGTCCGCTCCGAAGTGGAGGAATGCACGAGAGGTTAAGGTAGCTTGGAACTGTGGATTGGCCTCTGCCGCCACTGTCTTTCTTTGAACAGTGCCTTGACCCATCCACCACACCTTGAAGCGTCCACAACCAGCTTCAATGCCTACCACGACCTGCGAAGAGGAGGCGGATATGGAATCTAGAAGCGTGGCTGACCCGTCGTGTCCCAACCTAATGGATGATGTGCCCAATGGCGGAGGTATATTCCCGGTCCTCCCCTCTATGCCATTTGTTTGTGATGTGGTAAGGTTACATTGCCAAGACTATCATGTGCTAGTCCACTATCCTCTGGCCGATCTATGCATGTATGCCCTAGCCAGTCGTCCACTATCCTCTTATAGGGAGGCGTCCCCCCCCCCCCCCCCGCGTCGTCTCTCCTTCGAGGCGACCCGGGGGTAACCCTAGCCGCCACAGCCGCGCCCCCTCCTTCCTCTCCGCCGCCGCCTGAGGTGTGCTCCGGCGCGCGCGCTCGACACCGATGAAGGTGGCGGCTGGGATTCGGCGGCTGCTCGTCTCGGGCGGGGCCTCGGCTCGCGGGGCGGCGGCCCCGTCAGGTGAGGGTGGGGTGGCCCTGGCGGCGGGCCGCCCTGCCGGTGCGAGCGAGGCTCCCCCTCGGTCTCGCGGGTGACGAGGTGGTGGCGGTCGGAAGTTGCTGGTGTGCATCCCTCCCCACAGGTATGCCACTGATGAAGCCCATCCCCTCTGCCCCGATCTGCTCCTTCCTTCGCCAGATCTGGGTCCTGGTGGCGTAGGCCGCTGCTCCCGGTTGCTGGCTGCGCGGATCTCGTCGGGCGGGGTTGGATCCGGGGAAACCCCTGGCCGGCGCGGCGGTCACACCAAAGGCGACGCCTTGGGTGCCGTTGCCCTCCTTGGAGGCTGTGGTGTGGATCCTCCCCCCTCCTTCCGTCCCCTGCTAGGTGAAAGCCTAGGTCCCCTGCTTCGGGCCGCGACGACACGTCCGTGTCGTGTTCCTTCTTGGAGGCACCGTCCGGGGATTGCAGGGGCGGCGAGAGAGTTTGGTTGTGGATGTGATGGTGGCGGGAGACAGCTTGGATTGGGTTTCTTCATAGGTTGCTGGCTGGAGGGTCCCTGACGAGGTCGCCGGTGGGTCGATGCCCACGAGCCTGGGCAAGAGGGAGTCGGGTTCCCCTCTTCGGCGACAACGATATACCATTTGGTGGGAGCATTGTGCTCCGGCGAATCCAGCGCTGGCCTTTGATCTCCTTTTCGCTGCTTCCCTTGCTTCTGCGACTGTGGCCGGCAGCTCTAGCCCTTTGGTGCGGCTGAGACGCAGACGACGATGGTGATTGTTTGTAGTGTGCTCTGGGCTTGCGGTTTTGTTCTAGTTTCTTCTCCCTGCAGCTTGGAGGCCATACATTTGGGTTCTGGGGTGAACCGAGCTGCCGTCTGCCGGTACGGCATCCTTCGAGCCAGGATGAAGGGGTAGGGGCCCTTTGCAGAGGCAGTAACAGATGGTGGTCTGGTCCATGGCTGGCTCCGAGGGTGGCTGTGATCACGAAGCTTGCGCGGTGGTGCATTCCTCCCAAGACCCTAGCTTCGTTCTGTTGGTGTAGGTCGTCCAGTAGGGTGTTGGTAGCAGCGTGATGATGCCTTGTCTCACTCTGTTGCTGCCTTGAGTTGTTTTGCTTGAGTTCCTTGTATCCATCGCTCGGTTTCCTTTTCTTTGCGTTGTAAGCGGGTGTCCTTGTAATCCTGGCCGGTTGATGGCTTTGTTAATTCAAAGCCGGGCTCTTCTTGAGCCTTCGTTCAAAAAAACATGTAATTTCCATTTCTTTTGTGATAGAAATGTTTAGCTAAATCCGTTATGTATTTTCCATTTCTTTGAAACAAAACTGAAATGATGCTTCTCACAGCCTTTGCCAAACAATGAGTGTGATGATGAATATGATGTTGTGTGTATTTGATGAGTATCTGATGTGCATTTTGTATTGGGATTTGAGAAATCGCGTCCTTGCGGCGGTTTTGAGAAAATGATGGGCAAAGCAACTCCTAGTGGCAGTTTTCAGAAATTAACCAACTCAAATGAAATAACCAACTTGGAAAATATGCACTTGTCGTTTTTTAATTACAACTGACTCCCATGGGCATATCTGCTCTGCTCTGAACCGGCCTTATAAATACTTGCCACCTTGTTGTTCGTTCTTTCCTATCTCGTAGAGCAAACAATCTTGAAGCAGTTTTCTCCCTCTCGTCCATCTCAATAAGTGCCCGCTTCTTAATTAGGTATTTCCTCTGTTTTTGATTCCCATCTATATAGTAGAGCAAAGAAGCTTTTGTCTACCTCTCCCATTTTTTCTTCTCAAATGGGTCTAGCTAGTTCTAATTGATTTTATGAAAGAACATGTAATTGATGTTGTCGTATGTATAATGTATTGTACATAGTCCATATGCTCTCAATCATTTCTATTCCTAGGCTCCGAGGCCATGGGCAGCAACACCCTTACGTCGATGCACGAGATCCGGCGCTTGCAGCGTGCCGAGGGGCCTGCGGCCATCCTCGCCGTCGGCACCGCGAACCCGCCCAACTGCGTGTCCCAGGAGGAGTACCCGGACTACTACTTCCGCGTCACCAAGAGCGAGCACCTCACCGACCTCAAACAAAAGCTCAAGTCCTTCTGTAAGCAGAAGGAAATCATATATAGATGGAAATATAGTGCATATTAGCTACCCACCTAACGATGATTATGTGGTCCAAACTTGTTTCTTGCGATGATCAGGCCAGATGACCTCAACGGAGAAGCGCTACTTCCACCACACGGAGGAGCTGCTGGACGCCCACCCAGAATTCCTCCGCCGCGACAAGCCGTCCCTGGACGCCCGGCTGGACATCGCCGCTGCCGCTGCTCCAGAGCTCGCGGCGTCAGCCGCAGCCAAGGCCATAGCCGAGTGGGGCCGTCCGGCCACCGACATCACCCACCTCGTCGTCAGCACCAACTCCGGCGCGCACGCCCCGGGCGTCGACCTTCGCCTGGCCTCTCTCCTCGGCCTCCGCGCATCCGTTTGCCGGACGATGCTCAACCTCAACGGCTGCTCGGCCGGTGCGGCCTCGCTGCGCCTGGCCAAGGACCTGGCCGAGAACAACCGCGGCGCACGCGTCCTGGTGGCCTGCGTCGAGCTCACCGTCGTCGCCTTCCGCGGGCCCGAGGAGGCGTACCCACACAGGCTCATCAGCCAGGCGATCTTTGGTGACGGCGCAGGCGCGGTCATCGTCGGCGCTGACGCCGTGCGCTCCGTCGAGCGCCCGCTCTTCGAGATGGTGTCGGCCTCGCAGACCACGATACCAGCAACCGACGGCGTGCTCACCATGCAGCTCACGGAAGCCGGCCTCGACGGCGACATCTTCACCAGGGAGCTCACGCCTCTAGCCGCGCAGCACATCGAGCAGTGTCTCACGGACGCGTTCCAGCCGCTTGGAATAATGAGCGGCGGTGCCGAATGGAACGATCTGTTCTTTGTGGTGCACCCTGGCCTCCGTGGAATAATGGACCACATCGACGGGGCTCTCCGGCTGGATCCCGGGAAGCTGGTGGCGAGCCGGGCCGTGCTGAGAGAGTACGGCAACATGCTTGGCGCGACGCTGATCTTCGTGCTCGACGAGCAACGGCGGCGGATGGAGGAGGACGGCGAGACGGGTGAGTGGGGTGTGATGATGGGATTTGGACCAGGGTTTACGGTTGAGACCATGGTGCTGCATGCGGTGGCCATCGACCTGCACAACGAGAATTGACCCTCGACCGATTCATAACCTTGCTACTTTCTGTCATATATATAATTTGAAACAAATTAAAAATACGCAAGTACAATTGTAAGCATTCAGATCGTACAACTTGCTCGCTAGGGCATCACAGCATTCAGATCATTGGAGTTGCGTCGAATAATTTGTAGGAGTACAAGGTTATGGTTAATCTGAAACTTTTACCTTTTTTTTTAGAGCGAAGGCTCGAGACGAGCCTGACTTTGAATTAAGCCATCAACCTGCTAGAAATTAAAGCCACCATTACATCTCCCAACACCACACACAAAGAAAAGAAAACAACAACGACCGAAAGATACGCGGGAGCCGGGCACGCAGCTTACAGCACAACCCACACTACAAGCAACTAAACATGAAGAAAGAGAAGCACCGCTTGCATAGTGAGAAGCCCTTCCAAGTCCCACATGGACCGAAAAGAAGAACGCCAAGGGAAAAGCCAGCCAACTTGGCAGCGAACTCACCGAACGCCGGCCCTGAGAACCGAGAAGACACCACACCCTCTAAACCCTCGCCGAAGAGGGACCCTTCCCCCTCGTCCTGGCTCGAAGGGCGCCGCACCATCGAGCGAGGGATGTGTTCACCATAGAACGAGAAATGTGTGGTCTTGAGTTCACAGGAGCAGAGCAGATACACGCAACCCGTAGCGGGCAAACCTTGCCTGCCATGAAGAAGCACCCACCCGATGCCCGAAACAGGAAGGGGGTAACCTGCAGGGAGCGGTTCACAGATATTGAACATTTTTGTGATATGCGTTGAACAATATTTTAATACACATTAAACATTTTTATGATATACACTGAACAATTTTTGAATTCTGAAAACAATTTTTAAAAATTTAACAAAATTTGAGAACCATGAACAATCTTTGAAATTATGAACAAACTTTCAAATTTCAAACATTTTTTTGAAAACAAAAGGATAAAATTTTAGAAAAAGAGGATAAAAGAAATGAAAAGGAAATAAAGAAATAGAAAAAGAAAAGGAAAATAGAAAAGACCAGAAAACCGGCAAAAAGAAAAAATAACAGAAAAAAACGGTTGAGGGAACATGAAGGTTCCCAAAACCGGTTTCCGTGGCACTGCTTTAATGCTCTAAATGGTCCGGCCCATTTCGCGGTGCTCGCTTGCGCGCTTTAGCGAAAGCGTCGTGGCCAATTTTTTTGGGCGATTCTCCCAAAATAGCCCCCCTCCCCAGCTTGGCCCAGAATCGCCACTCCATTATTATTATTTTTACAATTCTATCTGGTTAAGGTCTAATTAGCTAGGATTGTAAAAATATATATAAAGTGATGATTCTGACATAAGCTGGGGAGGGGGACGATTCCAAAAGAACTGGCCAGTAGTTGGAGCTAGCGAGTTTCAAATAGATCTGGCAAAGAAAAGAAAAAAAAAGGAGTTCCAAATAGGGATTGCCGCCTTCCTGCTGCCAACAAGCCACGCAGCACACGGCCTACAAGGCCAGGGCCACGTCCAGTCGCGCTTTGCGTTCCATTTTCTCGATTTTCTTGTAACTGATGATGCTCGTTCTCCATTTGGCCTTTCTGTTAAAAGCCTATCTTTCAAACACATCCTGCTACTCCCTCCAATCCAAATTATACTAAAGCAGCGCCATTTAATTTGGATCCGAGGGAATACTATAGTTAAGAGTCATGTCGACAAATTTATATTTAACCAATTAATGATACACCTATTTCCAATTAAGGAGGTACTAATTACATTGGCGGTCTTATCTTTGGGGCACATTCATCTCCTACTTGATTTGGGGAGAAACTTCCATGCAAGTAATTAACCCTTCAAGATAAGGATGGTGCATGGCTATATAACGAGGTGAATTATAACAGAAGCACCGTGTGAGGGTACAAAGGGCGGCAGATCCATCTCCATCGAAATGGCAAAAATGGCGCTCTTTCTCACAGTTTGTTTCTTTGGCTTCTACGTGCCCGCCACCTCCCTGGCGTCGTCCTGCAACAACAATAACTTCCTCCGCTGCCTCTCGACGAACGTCCCCAGCCAGCTCGTGCAGACGCCGGGCACGACTACGAGGGCCTCTCGTACTGGTCGGGCAGCCCCAACGGCGAGGCATTCGCGGTGATCGACCTCGCCAACCTCCATGCCGTCCGCGTCGACCCACGCAAGGCCACCGCATGGGTCGACTCCGGGGCGGCGATTGGGGAGCTCTACTACCACGTAGCCGCGGCGGCGCCGGGGCTGGGCTTCCCGGCCAGCGTGTGCCCTTCCGTGGGCGTGGGGGGCATCTTCAGCGGCGGCGGCATAGGCCTGATGATGCGCAAGTACGGCCTCTCCGCCGACAACGTTCTTGACGCCACCATGGTCGACGCCCATGGGAATCTGCTGGCGAACAAGAAGGCCATGGGGGACGACCTCTTCTGGGCCATCCGCGGCGGGGGCGGCGGGAATTTCGGCATCGTGCTGTCGTGGAAGGTGAGGCTCGTGCCGGTCCCACCAAAGGTGACCTTCTTCAAAGTTGCCAAGACCATGGACCAGGGCGCGGTCCACGCGGTGACCAAATGGCAAACGCTCGCGCCGGCGCTTCCCGACAACCTCAGCGTGCGTGTTGTCATACAAAATCGTCAGGCCAACTTCGAAGGCCTGTACCTAGGCAAGTGCAACGCGGTGGTGGCGACGATGCGCAACCGGTTCCCGAAGCTCGGCGTGACGCGCGCCGACTGCAAGGAGATGAGCTGGCTGCAGTACACGGCGTACATATACTTCGGCGACGCCGTCAACAGCATGCCGCTGGAGGCGCTCCTCCTCAACCGGTCCACGACCCTAGGCCCCTTCGTTAAGAACAAGTCCGACTACGTCAAGAAAGCTCTCACCAAGGAGACGTGGGAGAAGATCTTCCTCTGGCCCAACGGTGCTGCCACGGGGCAGCTCATCCTGGAGCCGCACGGCGGAAGGATGAGCCGCATCGCCGCCGACGACACCCCGTTCCCTCACCGGAGCAGCGTGCTCTACAACATCCAGTACATGGAGCTCTGGAATGACAAAGGGGCTGGATGCAACGCTACGCCGAACTGGATCGGGAGCCTGTACGACTTCATGGCACCGTTCGTGAGCAACAACCCGAGGGGCGCGTACGTGAACTACCGAGACCTCGACATTGGTGTGAACAATGTTGTTGGCGGGGTGACGAGCTACAAAAGTGGCAAGGTGTGGGGTGAGAGGTATTTCGGCCCCGCAAACTTTAGGAGACTCGCGGAAATCAAGAGCAAGACGTGGACGCGGCCGACTACTTCGGGAACGAGCAGAGCGTGCCGCCACTTGCCTTGAACTAGTGTCAAGTAGGAAGCGATCGTAACTCGCTAAACTATTCAAACAAGAGATAGTAATAGGAGCCTAGCCAAGATCACCAAGGTCAGACGCCAAGAGCAGTAGCCACACCAGCAGCAGGGTGAGGGCATCAAGAAACCAGCATCGACAACCAACATCTCCTCACCTACTCCCGCAGAACATGCCAAGATCGACAAGCCACTCGCTTCTACCTTCGAAGAAGACCACTATCCTCTCGCCCTGGCTCGAAGGGCGCCGAACCGTCGGAAGGTAGAGTGCTCACCATAGAGCCGAATGGACAATGCCGCCTGGCAGCTCGGGCATGAGGGAGCAGAGCACCACCTCCGCTGGGATCCCACGACTTCACCACCACCTAGGCAGCCACCCAACTAGACACAAGCTGAAGAGCGCCTACAAAAGATGAAGACCGCGCGAGAAGACGAAGAACATTGAACAACTCGCCGCCACACTGCCCTCAACAAGCAGAAAAGCACCATCTACACCTCCACAAACCCCAGACGACGCCTCCAGGAAGGGAACGACGTCGACACGTCGCCTCCGCCCACAGGGGGAACTAGGACTTTCGCCCCGTGCAGGAGCGTGGAAGAAGGATGCAGAAGGGGATCTCGACGAGGCCTCCAAGAAGGGGACCGACTCCAAGAAAATGGAGACGGCCTCGCCGTGGCCACCAAAGGCCAAGGGTTTCCCCCTGTCCCACACTCCACTCCCAACCACCAGAACCCGAGAGCACGGGCCGTCGCGACAAAGCCGCCATGGCCAGATCAGGTCGGTGGGTGCATCCACGAGCGGAGGGCATCGATCTTCACCAGACAGAGCACGCCCGCCACAACCTCGTCGCCCGCACGACCGAAGTTGCGGTACAGCACTCGCGACCGCCGCTCGCCGTAGAGCCGGCGCCGCCCGAACAGCCCGGGGCCGCCGCCCCGGCATCCACCCACCACGAGCATCTCCACCAACACAGGGAGCAGCCCCAGCACCATGCCAGAACGACGGACCAGACGACCACGATATCCACCGGGGAAGAGGGCCTACGGCGCTCAAACACCCCAGATCCAGCCGGGGGGCAACCCCAACAACCGGAGCAGGGGCAGCACGCCCAGGCCGAGCAGAGGGGCCACATTTGACCATACTGTAACTCCTAGTAATTCGGATGAGCTAAAAAGGTTATTAATATGGGTCTTTTTTTTCAATAGTTTGTATTGCTTATCACATGTGTCATGTGGTAACATGGGTCAATCTATGGCTTAGATGACTGAGAACTAAGAAACTCTCGGTCGACATGTTGGCCGTTCGATCATAGCCAATATTCCAGTTCGTTCCAACGGTGGGAGTGGGACCAGCGAGTTCTGATTATTACTGGGCTATTTCTGCAGGCCGTGTCTGCGTGGGAGAACAATGAGAACTAATTCCACACCAAGAAAATCCCTAAAAAAAAAAAATCCACACCAAGAAACGGGACCAGCTCCGGCGTGCGGCTGTGCCTCTTCTCTTCAATGGCGTCTTGAGACAATCGCGGGAGGCGGCAGCAAGTTGGTGGGATGACACATGCTGTGTAATGCCCCGGATGCAACGACGCTTGGAAAAGCGCCGAGACCATGCCAAGGCCAAGCGTGCAGCAGCACAACAAGAAGAAAAGGAGAGGACATTGAAAGAGTTAACTGATGAAACTAAAGAAAATGTGTTACCCGACGAAACTGAAGAAAGTGCAGGCAACACTTGTGCGGGGAAGGTCACTGAACCCAAGAGAAAGATTTTTTTTTTTTTTGCTCATTTAGTGATACTTCTATTTTTTTGCTCATAAACCCAAGAGAAAGATGGCGGGCCCGCAAGTGAGTGAAACCACTTGGCCCGTCCAAGCGATATGCCGGCAAGGATATCAGTTTGCGGGTTAAATTATGAAACAACGATATCATTTTGTTGGTCCTTTGCGGATCAGATTATGGAACAACTGATTCCATAATTTATTTGCTTGCTCGCTTTACAGATCATCATCTCTGTCAAGAGAGCAAGCAAATAAATTATGAATATTTTGTGGTTCAAGATGTTTGGTGGACAGATAGGGTCTCACTTACCTCTGTTACCGGCATAAGAGGAGACCCAAGACAGATGCAACAAGGCGGCATGCTTGTTATCCTTTATACCTAAATAGTTCATTCAGAATAATTATTTGTCTTAACATACAAAGCCACCTCATCATACATGCTTCTCTTGTTTGCTGCAAACAGTACGACCAATTGACTAAACATCATCTAATTCAGCCCGTAACACCTCATACAACCCACCAAACACATATCCATCTTGGCCAGTCCCATAACACAAGCAACCAAACACACATCATAGTTTACCACTAAATTAGCCCAGCGCAGGCCACACTCAGCCAACATACTAGATGCGATGCAGTCAAATGTGACCCGGGTAACCAAACACGCCCTTAGAGCAACTCTAGCCGATCCCCTAAGATTTCAGTCAGGTGGAGGTCGAGTATATTTATGAGTCCGCGAAGCCGAGGAGTAATTTTTACTCCGCTAATGGTCCGCAAGGCGGTCCGGGCGTGTTTTCTCCTGCAAACCAGAGACAAACATGGAGGGGGGGGGGGCTTTGCGGGCTTCCGGACCGCTGGCACGCCTGCTTCTGACCACCCTGGCCCACCCAAACACCCTCCCTCACACACGCGCTTTTCCCGCACGAAACGGTCAGCACCAATCCAGAGTGTCAGTGCCCGCATTCCAGCCAGAGCGGATGCGACCGCTCACTAGCGCCGACATTGAAGCGGCATGCCGGCCAAGAGTGCACCGCCCACGTCGCTTCCCGATGCACGACGAGTCGGCGCCACCCTCGCCGGTGCATTGCACCATGACCATCGGCGAGGCCCGTGCCCATTACATCGACATGGTACAGGAGGAGCAGTTCCGGGGGGTGCAGGCCGACGCTACCTACAACCACAAACTCCGCCATGAGCACTTGCGGGCGAAGGAGCAGCATGCCGGCGGCAAGGCGATCGTGCCGGACGCGGATGCGGACCACGGAGGTGGCGTCCGCCTACACGAAGAGCGACAAGGCGGCGAACCCGGTGTTCGGTGACCCAGGTACACATTCTTCCTACAATTGTCCAAATATATACTATCAATATCATCCAAACAGTGCGTGCATGCGCGGTATCCCTTGTTTGTCTGTCCTGAAAGGTTACTGAGAGCAGGCCAATCATTGATGGTCACGAATAGCAACGCCTTTAGGTCAAATTCTTCCCCCATGTGCTCATCCCACGCACGTACCCCTTTTCCATTCCACAGTTGTAAGAGTTTTTCAACTAATGGCCTTAGGTACACATCAATGTCGTTGCCGGGTTGCTTAGGGCCTTGGATGAGCACTAGCATCATAATGAACTTCCGCTTCATGCACAACTAAGGAGGAAGGTTATACAAACATAGAGTCACAGGCCAGGTGCTATGGTTGCTGCTCTGCTCCCCAAAAGGATTAATGCCATCTGCGCTTAGACCAAACCATATGTTCCTTGCGTCATCTGCAAACTCCTTCCCGTACTTTCTCTCGATTTTTCTCCACTGCAACCCGTCAGCGGGTACTCTCAACTTTCCGTCTTTCTTACGGTCTTCTCTGTGCCATCGCATCGCCTTGGCATGCTCTTTGTTTTGGAACAAACGTTTCAACCGTGGTATTATAGGAGCATACCACATCACCTTGGCAGGAATCTTCTTCCTGGGGCGCTCGCCCTCGACATCACCAGGGTCATCGCGGCTGATCTTATAGCGCAATGCACCGCATACCGGGCAAGCATTCAAATCCTCGTACTCACCGCGGTAGAGGATGCAGTCATTAGGGCATGCATGTATCTTCTGCACCTCTAACCCTAGAGGGCAGACAGCCTTGTTTGCTTCGTACGTACTCTCGGGCAATTCGTTATCTCTTTCTATCCTACCATTTCATGATTTTTTTTTCTTTATATTGGGCCAGTGATTCTTGGTTGTTTTGCGTACATACAAATAATCTATCGATTACAAACATAGAAAAAAGGTTGTTGGTCTAGTTGGTTATTGGCTAGAATGACCAAACATTAATTCCACGCTAAAGCCTTTATAGGGACGTAAAAGTCGGAAGGAACATACAGTTCGGCTCTAAGCCTAAAAATGAAATTTGTCGGCTAACTTTAGCGAGTCTTAATAATAATAAAATGAACTATGCACCGAACGTTTCGGTGTACCATCGTCGCTGAGAGGTTTGCTGGGACTATGTCTCTCTCTTGCTCCTTTTCAAGGCATCGTACATGTCTCCCTCTCTCACTTTCCAAGTTTCCATATTTGTGGCCACGGGAGAGAGGTACCCCGTGTGATATCGTACAACAGATGTGACAACCTTGTACGTGCTCTCAACGACCACAAATCAACTCTCGATCACGCGGCTATGGTTTCTTTGAATCTTCTCTCTCTCTCTCTCTCTCTCTCTCTCTCCATCTGAAAATATGACATTCTGGTACGACCTCCTGACAACCACAACTTAAGGCATGATCGAGCGAGCGTGGTTGCTTTGATTCTTCTTCACAGAGAATCTTTCTGCAGTACACGGTCATATGTAGCCAAGCTATTTAAGACTGGCCAATGACCATGACTGATAGACACTCACGGGTTCACAGCTAGAAGATGAGCCAAGGTTGGTCACGAGTCCCAGTCGAGTTGCCCTGGAGACATGTACAAATGTGTATTTGATACATTAAGAAGTGTTGATATTTTGCTGGCCAATCTAATAGACGTTGTATTAGTAGTTCCTGATTCAATCGCGCAGCCATGGAAAATAGATAGTTGTGAGATTTTGACACACTTAATTTTCACACTACTCCTTTCAGCCCCATAAGAGAAGTTGTCATTCTTGATATTAAGACGGTATCCCGAGGTAAACTTTAACAGCTAATTTTGATCGTATATTTTGGAGGTACATTTTGATATACAGACGTGCATACGATTTGTAAATATATAATCTGCATTTTAGGAAGATACCGGAGTCATATAAAACTGTAATTAAAACAAAACGCGAATTTGGCTCACTTTAAAACTCAGTTTGAGTTAGCTCAAACCAGCCTAAAATGATCAAAGCTCGAACTTGTACTCGAGCTGCTTAAAAAAAATCTACATCATAGCATTTTCTGATGTTCTAAAAAAACTAACCACACGCTACACCTGTCATGACATCAGGAAAAGTTTCATAGGTTTCAGACAACATTATTTTTGAATTTTATTTTTATTAATAATTACAACTAAGTTGTGAGTTTCAATTTTGACATATAATTATACTTGAAAGTAGCAACAATAATTTCATCACACATAAATACCTTAATTATGATTTTATTCCAACCTTTCAAAATTAGTTTTAAATGTATAATTGCAATTAAATTTTAATTATATCTAGTTAAATACAAATTTATCAATAAAGTGTCAAAAACATATAGCAAATAATGGAACCTACAATGTTCAAATCATTTTCCATACAATACCAATGTCACAAAACAATAACATAATAAAATCTAAAAACATGAAATTAAACAAAATACCTACATGTTTGAGTAGTGGCCGGCAAAGGATGGTGCTTGCCACTGGTATACCTCCCACCACTGCTGATCTAACTACTAGTGGCGGGCAAGTGTATGGTATTCGCGACTGGTATTGTTGGCGCATGGCTAACCTATGTCTAGAAAACCAGTGGCAGGCAGTAATTTTCGCTCTCCACAGATAACTTAATTCCAGTGGCGAGCATCTTTTTGCACTCCCCACTGGTCTCTAGAAAAGATAACTGTGGCAGGAATCTTTTTGCACCCAGCCTGCCCACCACTAATGCGACCCTACCTATAAGGAGTTTACTAGTGGTGGGTAAGACCGAGGGGCTTACGTGTGGTAGGGCTGTGGTTGCCTTCCCTTTGACAGAGCTTGAGCGATTTAATAGGCTATAGGCCTAAAGGCTTTGTCGGAAGGGATTTGGGTTATCAGGACGGTGTTGACCGGCCCAAATAGAATATTATCTCTATTTTTTCCAAAATTCGCTGTGGCTCCAGTCCAAGGTATTCCAACATTGCTTTCAAGAAATCATAGCTTCGCTTTTGTTTGAGTTGGAAACCATTTTGAACATTCCAACATTGCATGAAACAATGATATGCAAGTGCTATGCTTCGATTAACATCATAATTTGGAGAAGTGGTTATTTTACACGGCAAGTGGTTTTAGCTATGGGAATCATCTCTTTATATCTCCCATAATGCCCTTTTTATACTAGTCTAATCCTATTGATGGAGTACTAGGGTTTTACCTAAATGGAGGTGGCGATGATGATGCCGATAACTATGAGGACCTTTGATAAAGTGCCTACTATGAAATGGTAGACTTCACAAAGCTCGGTGACGGGAAATGGCAAGCCATTTCTAGTGCCTCATATCTTCCTTATATAGATGTTCAATCATGCGAATTAGTGCTTGTGGCAGCAGACGTAGAACCAGTGGTCATCGTTCCTTCTTACCACATATGAAAATTATCTATTTCATGAGTATATTATGGAGATATGATAATCTTTCCATATTCAGGCCTATCTATAATGAAATACAAAATAAATATCAGATTTACGCATCTTGCAATGAATTACCCATTCGTAGAAAACTTAAAGGGATAATCCTAGTATATCGAGAGATCGCTCCTGAGAAATGAAAACAGAACAGCCTAAAAAAAGGATCGCCCAGCCCCCGAGTCGCCCCTACCTGGCCGCTCGTGGGTAGCCCACCAGCGGCGCTCCTAGGCCGAGCACCTCTCACTCTCATCTCACCGCTGCCTGAGGAGCCCATCGGCGAAGCCTGTGCAGAGTCCAGGGAGGCGGCGGCGGAGCATCTTGCTGGGAGGGTAGGCATGCAGATCTCGGCCATCAGGGAGCAGCATCGTATCCTCCTTCCCTTGTCGTGTGATTGCTCCTATGATGGCCAGGCATGCCTACCTGAGGCTGCGCCGCTTGGGGCGCGTGTGGAACACGAGAGTGCTGCTAATTCACGCCGGTGGATGCAAAGGCGGACGCTCGCGGAGGCGCGGCTGGGCCTCATGCATGAGTGGAGGTCACTGTCAGGGAGGCCCATCACGGATCTACTGGGCGGCAGCATGTGGACTCCGATAGCGTGCTGGTCTCGGACGGCGGCCCCTGGTTTTCACTGTCCCGGAAAACCAGATCATACCTCCGCGTTGTCTCCGTGAGGTGGCTGGGGCAGTCACACAAGGCAGCATCACCGCCTCCCCATCCTCCCGCTTCAGGCACCAGAAAACATTGTCGAGCAATGATCGCTGGTGGCTGCGCCAGGGGAATTTCTCTGGGGACTTGGGGATCGATCAATCCAACAAGGCATGGTGTCGTGTTGATGTCGTCGGTGTTCCCGAGGCATTGACCAACGGATTGGTACGGCCATCGAAAGATCTTTGTGAGGGTCTCTCCCTTTAGATCCAGTGGTTGACTTCTGCACTGAGATGCAAACTATGGACGACGGCTTGATGCATAGGGATGGTTGTGCAGCGGCAGTGGTCACACATTCAGCTGGGGTCGCGAAATAGTGGTGGTGACAACACATGAGTGATGTCGATGGTGGTGTTACTCGAGCACCCGACTCGAGCTCCGGGGTGAAAGCCTAGGTTAAAACCAATTTGGTTATGGTTATACCTAGCAATGATGATGTTTTTACGTCGTTACCTTGTAAGGCATTGGTAGGATATGCTCAGACCGGCACTTCAGGGTGAAAAGTCGTAGTCGCCATATTCGAAGTCCAAGAGTTGAGAGCCTCGAAGCTGACCAAGCCGACACAGAAGCACTAGAACGTGGCACACTGTGGCTGCTACCTAAGAAAGCAAACAAGCCAGCCTCCCAAGGCCTGCACAAACTCTCGAAGCTTCCAAGTGATGCTGCATAAGCCGCTGCCACGACACGGACGGAGCCCGAGGACAAAATGACAACAGTACTGCTGCCGCCGCCGCCTCCACAGCAAGACCAGGCCCAACATCCACTTGTCCTTTAGCACTGAAGCCCGGTGAGCCGTCGTTGAGGTGGAGCAAGGATTGGGAGAACATTATTTTCATTTGCGTCGAGATTGTTCCCTTCCATGGAACCGCCTTAGACGCAAGCCCACATCCTATTTCCACACCGGACAACCAGATCCGGGGTTCCCGCTCCCCCACCCTTCCGCCGCCGGAGCGCCCGGGGAGTGGAGTTTAATTAGATAACATAAGAGAGACAACAACTCCCGCATCTACATTCAAAACTGCACAGGCGAGGTGTCTTAGAAAAAAAATCTTCTTAATGATTCAAAATTGGCAAGTGCATATGAATCTGGAACGGAAAGTGCATGGATGAACTCATGGGCATATGAACCCACTTTGGAAAACCCATTTCTAATTGCCCACAAAAAATTAAAAAAGTTTCACGCATACATCTTCACATATATACTTATAATAAGACTTCTCCCATGTCCTCAAGAAAAAAAAGTAAATACTCACAAACATATTCATGTTCAAGAACAGATGGGTACTGTATATGATTAAGGATTCGAACATATAATCTTCCATCAAGTAAACCAACTAGCATCAACTAGAAGATGTAATCAACGCTACTAGTAACCCACAGGTACCAATCTGAGATGAATGGTGGCAATGTTGCGCATAAAAATAGAGGGCGCGGCACATTGATCATAGAAGACCTTGGCATTGCGATTTCTCCAAACATTCTAGAGAATGACAATGTAGACCATGGAAAGCTGCGTTTCTGTGTGTGGTGCTAAGACTTAACCATCTAGAGTCCAAAAAACATTAGTTCTAATCCCAACTAACAAAACATCTTGTCATCTATTTTAGTTATCCACTAAAAGCACAATTCGAAGGAGAATCAGAGAGATATGGAACAAATATTAACAAAATCCTAAAATATCATGCCAATGATGTCATGGATCATTTCCTTATTAATGGATCATTTCATCCACACTAGATGAACCCATTGCGTACAAGGCGTAAAACAAAATGCAACCAAGAAGGGAGGCTAACTATATGAAATATAATCGAAAGAAATGCTCGTTGCACCAACAGGGCAAAATCAAATACAATTGACAAACCGAAAATTTGCTTAATATTCATGGGCCTTAGCTAAACAAAATGAAGAAAGAGTTGAAGGAAATCATCAGCTTGGGATGTGACGGTGGGGTGGGGGTGGAAATCGTATATATCAGTAAAGACCTACTCAGATGCACAATTACCTTTCAAAATGGTTTGGATTCCAAATATGCCACAAAACATTTGCACCTGCTATACATACACCACCATCTTGAGTTGATCAGATGTTGACTATTTAAATGTAAGCCTTGTCAGATTATTTTGTATCATATTAACCATTCTCGTTGGGAGGTTCTTGACCTCCTCGGGCTTGACCAAAGGTTGGCCCTGGACATATTTCCGTTTTATTTCCTCCTCTCTAAGCGGAGACATGGGCTCGAGCTCAAGGAGTTGTCCAACAGTGATCTTGAGCATTCCAGCCTGCATTATATGCTCCTCGGTTATTACCAGATTGTCCAGCTGGGGAACGGTTTGCCCACAATAATATTGGGCGCGCGTAATTTCATGTGTTGTTGGCACAACAAGCGGGGGGATCGATTGCGCCGCCTGTTCTCCCAGCTGGGGAACGGTTTTCCCGCATTTTTTGACAGCTGCTTGTTGGCTCGAGCTCGAGCTCGCTTCTTTCTGTAGTCATGCTCGATGTGCCTTCCTGATTTGGCGCTCATAGTCTGAGTCAACAGGCTTGGGAGCTGGTTTTCTTGCCATATGAATAAAGTGGTCAATAACTTTTTCAGGCACTTTCTCCCTTGGCGGCGGAGCCGGTTTCGGTCCAAAATGGGCATCCACTTGGGCCCGCACTATGGCTTCGTTTTGCTCCTCGGTCATGTCGTAAGGCCTCTGAGGAAGAGGAGCGAGGCTTGGACCATATTTATATCGCTTGTCTGCGCCTGTACCTCCTGTACTACCTCGACTCGTACCGTTACGCACCATAGTTGCGGCTTGTCTCTTCTGCGATTGTTGAGGCGGCAGAGACGGCTGACGTGGCTGAGTTGGAGCAGGAGTCTGCTCACGCATTGGTGGACTTGGAGGAGCGGGAGTCTCCTGATACGGTGGCGGACTTCGAGGAGGAGTCGGCTCACGCGTTCGTGGACTTGGAGGAGTGAGAGTCTGCTGACACAGTGGCGGACTTCGAGGAGGAGTCGGCTCACGCGTTCGTGGACTTGGAGGAGCGGGAGTCTGCTGACTCGGTGGCGGACTTCGAGGAGGAGTCGGCTGACGCGGTGTCGGTGGCCTTCGAAAGATGATGCAATCCTTTCTCCATAGGATGATACGATGTATGGCCTCTCCTAGTGTGTGCTCGTCGTCACCTCCAGGAATGTCAAGCTCTAGCCCCGAATATTGGTCCACCACCTCATCAACCAAGACACGAGCATAGCCCGCTGGAATCGCGTTGCAATGGAAGGTTGCTTCGGGGGGATTTGTAAAAGCAACGGCGTCCGCCACCTTCATGGATATGTTCTTCATTTTGAAGTGTAGCTCACAGTTAGTGTTCTCTATGATGTCATCCACAGGGTATCTATCCAGCAGTGCGTCGCCCGGGGGCGGAACTAACGCTGCTTCTCGGCATGGATGGGACGGTGCTATCCAATGTTGGAGGATCATCCGCTAGCTGCTGCCGCTGCTGAGACCCCCTTGATACAGCTTTTATATCTCAGAAGAAAAGATTTCTCATGACAAAAGAAACCCTAGTTAATAGAATAAAAAAACTTAGTTCATAGAACAACAAGTTAGCAATACAGAACATATCAATGCATGAGTGACATAATGGTAAGACGGGGTCAAAGCTGGGCACACAATTGTACAGGCAGGCATGTATACACCATAAACATAAAACTTTTGTGCAGTTCCAAGGATTATTTGCATGGTACACCATAATGGAAAATACAGAGGTTTTGTTTTACATAATGATAAGTACACACATCGATTGCTTCGTTTGTACACACATGCAGTGTCATAACATTACAAGAGAACCGAACGCAGCGCCAGAAACATGTAACACACACTAGTTCCAGATACATTTTATTGATACATAAATGAGAAAACGCGTATTAAATCTTTTTAGCTGGATCATATATATAGAGATGTGCAGCCAAACGTGGTGTAGCTTGCAGAACAAGGGGTTTAGCTAGTGCAAGGCCCGCATTGCGTTCTTGGAGACTGATACTCTTAACGCCGGGAAGCTTTGTCCAAGTGAATCCCTGCAACATCCTTGCAAACAACATCATTGTCATAGAGGTACCAAGTGACATCCCAGGACAACCCCTCCTCCCACTGCTAAATGAAATGAAACGTAGGCCTGGATCAGTGAGAAGTACATTCGCAGTGTTCAAATGCCTCTCAGGTTGAAACTCCAGTGGTTCAGTCCAGATCTTGGGATTGCGGCCAAGTCCAAGCCGGCTTAAAAGTATGTGGCTATCCTTGGGGATTGTGTAGCCAGCAACAGTTGTGTCCGCCATGGCGACATGGGGTACATTAAGAGCATGGTATGGGTGTATGCGGAAGGCCTCCCGGATGCACGATTTGAGATAGTTTAGCCGAGGAATGTCAGACTCTTCGACTAGTCTGTCTTTACCGACAACGGTGTCGAGTTCCTCAGTTGCTTTTTGCATGATCTCTGGCACGTTCATCATCTCAGCAAGTGCCCACTCAACCGCATTAGATGGGTTATCGACTGCTGCAAACATCATTTCCTACATCCATAGATGTGAGAATAAATAAAGTAATTAGTACAACGCAACAGAAAAGGTCAATACATGTATAATATGGCTCAAAGAACAATTAATGAACTTTCTATCGAGCTTAAGGAGACATACTAACCGCTGTTTGTGCTCTAATTTCTTGTAGGGACAGCAATGGTTGTCCCTCTGCATCTTTTAGATGAACTAGGACGTCCAAAAAGTCTCTCGCCTCTTTCTTTTCACCACATTTCTCAAGAGTGGATGACCTTTCGTGGATCCGCTCCTCTATAATGGGATCATGCAACCGGTTGAGTGTTTGCATGGCATCCTTCGAAACCTTTTCTTGGCCATCCATGTCAAGGCCTATAAGGGCTGGGAAGTAGTCGGACACGCAAAAGCTGTAGAGATGGTTGAGGGCCGTGAAGAGAGCGGCAACATGTGCCACCTCATCATGTCCAGGCCCACTAGTGGATGAAGCTGGTAGGTCACTGAAGTATCTTTTACCGAACACAAGCCTTCTTATCATGTTACCAACGAAGTGTTGGGTTACATGACGGACGTTGACAATGTTGCCTGGACATGCCATGTCGCTGCAATAAGTTTTATTAATGTACCTCACAAGGTGGTCGTACTCCTCTTTCCTGAGGTGGTAGAGCTTTCGCTCCATGGACGAGGCGAGGATCTCAACAGTGAGGACACGCCTCATCTTCTTCCACTGCTCTCCGTGTGGTGAGAAGATGGAGCCCTTGTACCCGAAGCTGAATAAGCCTGAGGCGAAGGTGGTGGGACGGGAGGCGAAAACTTCATCTTTTTTTCGCAGTACCTCACAGGCTATCTGTGGGCATGCGACAACAATGACATGAGTAGCCCCAAGACGGAGGCACATGATGTCTGTGTTCATCTCCTTGAGCAGGCCATGGATCCACCGGAATACCGCTGGCTTGTTCAGAATCAGCTGGTGCATGTTACCGATGATGGGCAGCGTGGCAGGCCCTGGGGGCAGCCTGCCTCGTCGCCCCCGTTGCTGCTGGGACAATAGCACTCTTTTATTCTTCAAGAAAAAATACACCAGCAAAGTCACCATGATAACAAGAGTACCAAGAGTCATCTTTGGATGAGCTGGGAAGGATGTTATATGGAGTAGGATAGAAGGCAATTTGTGGAACGGATCGGTAATAGACAGATATTTTAAGACTTGTGCTTGAGGACAGTCTTGCTTGGTGCATCTAAGTTTGTTAGTTCTCCGGGTATTTATAGGACAGCCGGGGAGCCTGCATCCCTGACGTACATATAATTGTTTTATCAGTTAGAGACTCCTTCCATTACCACACGTGGCCACATATACCATTCATGTCTAGAAGGATCATGCCTCGTGCATTTTCAATGCATTCTGAACAGTCCACCCTCTTTTGGTAATTTGGTAGTAGGAAAATTAGGGGCATTTCTAACATGTTTATAGTAAAAATACGAACACTTACAATACTAAATAAATATTAATAGACCTATTAATCCCTCCGTCCATAAATATAGGGTCTGATGTGTTTTTCGAGACTGCCTTTGACTATTGATAAGGTTAATAGTATATGAGATGTATAGTGTGAAATTATATCGTTGGAAGCTCCTTTCACGTCCGAATTTGACAATATGCTTCGTGTAACTTGCATGTCATATATTATTGTTCTAAAATTTGGTCAAAGTTAGCCTTGAAAACGCATTAGGTCATATCTATCTATGGATAGAGAGGGTATGAAATATGTATACTCACATTGTATTTATTTGGCTAGTAGATATTATTATTTTTCTATAAAGTTGGTCAAACTATTTTTAAAGAAATCAATTGCGAAAGGACTTGTTTTTCTCTTGAAAGAACTCGGGAGCCAACACATATACAACAAATCATACATTTATGTTTTGTCACACAAAATTAGTATTTTTTTACTGATTCATGTCGTTCGAGTTTGTTCACAAAGTCTCTCAAAAACTAAAATAAAAATCGACCACTATTAGGAAATATTGTTCGGAATGTATGCGTACCATGTCCCTCGTCAGGCTACACTCAAGCAAAATTATGCTCCATCCGGTCCAAAATGTGGGTCATATGAGATTTTTGTAAGTCAAATTACATAAACTCTAACCAGCTTTTTAGAATAAAATAGTGTAAGCATCTAGAACACTGAATCCACACCATTAGATTCACTGCATTAATTTGGTCAAACTTTACGAAGTCTGACTAAAGACAAATCTTATATACAGAGTAAATAAATAAATGGATGTTGTAGATATATATACCTTTCTTTATACACTTCTACCGAAGTTCGTGAAGTTTGACGTTTGCAAAAACCAATGCATACTGTATTATTTGATAAAGAGAGCACATAATTTACCTATGTGCATGTCACGTCGATGTGGCTGACAACGTTTTTTGTTAAATAAAGCGGCACTTGCGCTTCCTATCGTATAAGTGAGGTGTGTGCTTAAGAATATTCTGGGCGTAAAGCTTTCGTATCAGGTGGACAAACTAGGTTTAATTTAGTTAGTCGGCGAATAGTAAAAATTGGTCTGAATGATCATTTGAAAATGAAGGGCACCCTTCACTAGGAAAATTAGATATCAAGAACTGAAGTTGAACGTATATGATAAAATCAATGTCAAATAAAAATGCCCAGCTGCCAAGCATGTACAAAAGATTGGCAAGTTGAGTTGTCGATGTACCTAAAGCTGTTAAGAAAGGGTTGAGAGTAACAGGGGCTTGTAATGGATCTAGTCATTGTAGATTACCCAATGACCGAAACAATAGCATTTGCAGTGACGACCTGCTTGTGAACTGCATATGGTACAACAGATAAAATTGCTCTGCGTACAATAAAATTGCATACGAAGTTATCCTAGCCCTAATGTGAAAAAAAATGAGAAGTTGTTATGAAGTGTCATACTCAGATAGTTGTGGTGATGCACTAGTGTGAAAAGCACAACACAATTATCATATGCGACTGACTGGCTATGTAATCTTCAAACCAAAGTGAGCACTTGTACAATTTTTATGTGTGAAGATTCTTTTTGACTTTCCTATCATTTTTTGTGTCTTCATGAATACCAAGACGTTCGAGGGTCTTCATTTTTTGTGTCTTCATGAATACCAAGATGATGGTACTCCCCAAATACTTGTTGTCAAATCAAAATTAATGAGCAACTGTACCTCACCTCTGCTTAAGATTCTTGTTCGGGACTTTCAAATATGTGTTTGTCTCGACTTGAACAACGACATTTGGCTTTCAGTCAACGAATAGTAATTCTCATATGTTAGAGTTGTGGTGCTGTACTGGAGTACTAGTGTGAATAAATTAAATCATAACACGGTTATTATATGTGACTGGCTGGCTAAGTCGTCGTCATATTAAAGTGAGCATTTGTACCACACATTGCAGATCGAGTCATGCAGTGCTGACTCGGGTATATATAAGTAAATCGAGTAATTCTTTTAAGGGACAATTCCATTTCTGCCCCTAACTCAAACCCACTACTCATATTACCCCTACTTTTCAGACCTACCCAGTTTTCTCCTTATTCTATTGTGTGGTGTTATAAAAACTAGATGATGCACCGCGTGGTGCTGCCTGAACTCTAAGTGCAGAAACAAATTTAGAAGTGCACTTACATTATATTTTAAAAACAGTAAAGCATATGAAGCATGTGATAAAATGTTGTATCAAAAGAGAAAACTATTTGAATGAAATCAATGGGACGCCTACATAACAAAATAATGTATAACATGACTACATATATTTGCTCCAAACGTCACGTCTATGCTCAGGGACTGAGCTACAGGGTGGACAGGTGGGCCCAGGCCCACCTGGTTTTTTTGATTAGCCTATATACCTATGGATTTCACACTGGGCCGAACAAAACAGCCCAATAACACTTACCTGTCAACCCAAGACGAACGCAGTAGCCACGCCCTCGTCTGGAGCAGAACCATTCCTCCATCTGCCTCATACCAACTCCCGGCGCCCTAACCATCGCCGGCTCGCCACCCTCGCCGGTCGCCGGCCGGAGCCCAGCCGCTGAGGAGGGTCGCACCTCTCCTCTCTCCCCTGCCCTGCATTGCGACTCCGCCCCTTCCATGTGATATGTTAGCAACCGCCGTCGATGAAGAATAACATAGATCAGAAGGATCCAACCCGAAGACGCACGAACACAGACGAACAATAATCAGATCCGAGCAAATCCACCGTGGATAGATCCGCCGGAGACACACCTCCATACGCCCACTAACGATGCTAGCCCCATCATCGAAACGGGGGCTAACAACGATGCTAGGCAACGAGACATTTATTCCATCTTCAGGGAGCCGCCGCTGTCTTGCCTTCCAGAGCAGAACACAAACCTTAACAAAAACCAAAGGAATGACTAACAACGGAGCCCTCCAGCCAGCCATTACCAAAGCCCACTGCGCCCCCATGGCCCTAGGGCCACCGGAGGCTAGGTGGACCTGTGGCGGCAACATGGTGATAAGCCAATAGAGCAATATGCTTCCATATATGAATAATTCTAATAT